>NC_143044.1:31605000-31877500 GCF_057628025.1 Oncorhynchus mykiss | reverse complement strand
GATAGGGCCCTTTCCTTATCTGCCAAGCCGCCTGACTGGTGAATTTAAACCCTTCTGGGCATCGAGTGGTGTAAAGTACTTAAGTCAAATTACTTTAAAGTACTACTTAAGTAGTTTTTTGGGGTATCTGTACTTTACTTTAGTTTTATATTTTGGACAACTTTTACTTCACTACATTCCTAAAGAAAATAATGTACCTTTTACTCCACACATTTTCCCTGACACCCACAAGTACTTGTTACATTTTGAATGCTTAGTAGGACAAGAAAATGGGCCAAATCCCACAGTTATTAAGAGAACATCCCTGGTCATCCCTTCTGCCTCTGATCTGGTGGACTCACTAAACACAAATGCTTCGTTTGTAAATTATGTCTGATTCTTTGGAGAAGTGTTTGTGTATGTTTGTCTGTGTGTGTGTGTGTGTGTGTGTGTGTGTGTGTGTGTGTGTGTGTGTGTGTGTGTGTGTGTGTGTGTGTGTGTGTGTGTGTGTGTGTGTTTGCATGTAAGCCAGTGTCTGAGTTTGTTTGCTAGTATAACTGCAGTTCAACAGTATTGCAGTTGATGTTCCTGTAATTGGAACACGGGCTGTTGAATGGTCAATTAGCCTGTATGTCAGGTGTCATGTCAGCTTGTACAGGTAATATGAATGGGCCCCGGGCTGTGGCTCTAAGTCATCAAATACACACACACACACACACACACACACACACACACATGCTCACACACAGACACACATTGTCCCCTCTCCATTGTTGAACACAGAAACAGCTCCCTCTGGCTCTGCTCCATAAGCCTCTCGCCCGCCCCACACATTAATTACACCCTCGTTAATCGCCATGGCGATACACACACACACACACAAACATGGCCCATCCCTCTCCATTCATTCACAATAATTGCTGCACTGGCATTTTTTTTCTCCCTCTCTCTCATAAATGTATTTGCAGTATTGTAGCACTACGCTGATTGTTGTGTTAGAGGGTTTATTAATGGAAGAAAATTACACCTTATTCAGTCAATGACTGTTATTTTGTGTACATCCCTATTGGCACACAATTCCGTATGTAGTGCACTACTTTTGACCAGGGTCCTATTGGTCCTGGTCAGCAGTAGTGCACCGCATTATATAGGGAACAAGGTGCCATTTGGCACGCAACCTCTGTGTATTATCAGTAACAGCGTGTCTTCTTCCTGTCTTCTTCACAGGGAGGTTATGCAGCATACAGATACGCCCAGCCAGCAGCCACAGCTGCAACCGCATACAGCGACAGGTAACACACACACACTGCCCCACTAACCTCAAACTTCCAGCCACTTACCCTCCAGAGGGCCAAGCCTCCGGTCTCAGTCTACCCAGGCACGGAGCTCTACTCCCTGGGTTGTGGGCCGTGGTGGGGTAGGTGTTGTTAGTGATTCACCCGGACCCTTGTGTTGTTAGATTCAGCCACTGACCCTCCAGGGCGATCCAGCCGCCAGTCTCAGTCAACCCAGTCTCGGAGCTCTCCTCCATGGGTTGGGAGGGTTGTGTGAGGGCGTTGGGAGAACTAGTCTAGGGGAGATTGAGCGTGTCAGGCCTGATAAAGGACGGTGGCATCGGGAGCCTGTAGGCCACAGATAATGTTAGATTTATCAGACAACGCAGGGGAATTATGAACAGAGGAGCAGAGCAGGTGAAGGGCTGGCTGTATCTCTCTCTCTGCTAGAGTTATTTCATTCTCTCCTTCTAATCGCCCTCTCTTTTTTCTCTCTTGCTCTGTCAATCATTTATTTCTCTATTTTTCTCCCTCTGACTGATCTCTTTTTTGCTGCCTGTATGTTTTTCTGTGTCATCTTCTCATCTCTCTTTCTGTTCTCTCTCTTCTTATTTTCTTTCTCTTCTTTTTTAAGCTCTTGTGATTTAAAGTGAGTCAGTCAGTTCACTGAGGGGTGGAGTGTTATTTATTGTTGGCTAAGAGGGCTTAGAGGCAGTGGATCAGTGTGGAACTGAGAGAATTGTTGCCTCTGCTTCCCCAGGGAGCTCTTTCACACAAACACATAGCCATGTCCTGTCTGCTTAAGTCTCCACAGCCAATCAGCTGCTATGTTCTTGAGTGGTGAATGTCAACAGAAAGGACATGACAGCTGGCATAGTGGTAACATTACCTCTTTACTACGCTCTAAAATGCTGGGTTAAAAACAACCCCATTTGGGTTCTTTAGTAACTCAGCGCTGGGTAAATATTGGTTTATTTTGAACCCACCAGTTGAGTTGCGTGAATAACCCAACAAATTGGGTTGTTGGGAGTACCCAAGCATGGATAGACTTAACCATCAGTTGGGTATTTTTTGCTCTCATGCTGGGTTGAACTCTGGGTATTTTTTTAAAATGTAATCCTTAGCTTATTAGGGGTGTGGCTTTCAACTAGATCTAATTGGCCACCAAGTAAGAGTAAATGTAATTCCTGTTCATTATCTTAAGTTTACATACTGCAAATGTTTCTGTAATATTATAATTTATTACAAATTATAGCACTCTTTATTGCAAATTATAATGAGGTAAACCACCTTATTGTGTCCAAACAATAGGATTTACATAGGTGTTAAGGGAACTCGGGTTCACGAGTGGCACAGCGGTACAGACCCGGGTTCGATCCTGGGCTGTATCACAACCTGCCATGATCAGGAGTCCCTTCAGGCGGCACACAATTGGCCAAGTGTTGTCCAAGTTAGGGGAGGGCTTGGCCGGGGGGGCTTTACAAGTAGGCAGTCACTGTAAATAAGAATTTGTTCTTAACTGACTTGTCTAGTTAAATAAATAAAATACACTTCTGTAAGCCTCATTGAATTTAAAGAAATGTCAATGTTCAACCGTAACATGTGGAAACTATACAACAGAACAGATGACCAAGAATGACATTTACTCTTAACAGGTGGTCAAAAATAATCTGAATGCCACGCCCCTACTAAACTACAACTCCAGTCTTCTGATCTGACCCGCTGGATCATATGTCAATAACCCAGCATCAATAACCCAGCATCAATAAGCATCAATAACCCAGCACCAATAACCCAGCACCAATAACCCAGCATCATTAACCCAGCATCAATAACCCAGCATCAATAACCCAGCATCAATAAGCATCAATAACCCAGCATCAATAACCCAGCACCAATAACCCAGCATCATTAACCCAGCATCAATAACCCAGCATCAATAAGCATCAATAACCCAGCATCAATAACCCAGCACCAATAACCCAGCATCATTAACCCAGCATCAATAACCCAGCATCAATAACCTAGCACCAATAACCCAGCACCAATAACCCAGCATCAATAACCCAGCACCAATAACCAGCACCAATAACCAGCACCAATAACCCAGCATCAATAACCCAGCATCAATAACCCAGCATCAATAACCCAGCACCAATAACCCAGCATCAATAACCCAGCACCAATAACCCAGCATCAGTAACCCAGCATCAATAACCCAGCATCAATAACCCAGCACCAATAACCCAGCATCAATAACCCAGCACCAATAACCCAGCATCAATAACCCAGCATCAATAACCCAGCATCAACAACCCAGCACCAATAACCCAGCACCAATAACCCAGCACCAATAACCCAGCATCAATAACCCTGCATCAATAACCCAGCACCAATAACCCAGCACCAATAACCCTGCACCAATAACCCAGCATCAATAACCCAGCACCAATAACCCAGCACCAATAACCCTGCACCAATAACCCAGCACCAATAACCCTGCACCAATAACCCAGCACCAATAACCCTGCACCAATAACCCAGCTCCAATAACCCAGTAGTTTTTAAAGGAAACAACCCAACTAAGTGACCCAATGCCTCTAACCCAGCAGTTGGGTCAACCAAACAACCAACGTTTTTTTAGTGTAGTAACATGGCGTGGATTCCTTTTCATCTATTTCCACCCCTCCTTCTTCATCCATCCATCTATTCACATCTCTTCCCCTACATATTGACCACCTACCTTTCTTCCTCCCATTCATCTACCTCTCCTTTCTTTCATCTCTTCTCTGCACTTCTTTGCAACTATGTCATGCTCCAACATTTCATTTTCCCACCATGCCATTATTACCTCCCTGCACCTCTGCTCCATCCCTCCTTTCATCCCCCATTTCATCCCTCCTATCTGCCATCCCTCTTTTCTCCTCTTCTCTCTGATAGGCCAACCCCTACAGGGCCTTATCTTTGCCCTCCAGACCTCCACTGGCATCTCTCGTTTTTGGAGGAGAGCAAACAAACAAGGGACTAGAGAGAGGGATGTAGAGGAGAGGAATAAATAAAGTGGTTGACGCGGCCCGGCTTGTCCCGTCTCAGAGAGAGAGAGAGGGATAGAGGGATGAAAGGAGGGAGGGAGGGAGGTAGGGATGGTGGGATTAGTTCCGAGCTAGTGCTGGTGAATAGACAGGGAATAAGCCTTCAGAGACAGGAGCTGAGAACAGGAAAAGGGCAGGGATGACCCTAGACCAGACGGTCTATTTCTCTCTCTTTTTTTCTTTCTAGTCACTCTCTCTTGCTTCCATTTTCTTTCTATCAACCTCACTCTATCTCTTCCTCTCAATTGGACCCTGTATTTGTCTATTTCTCTGCCAATATCCCCCTCTTTCTGCTATCTTTCTGCTTCATATACTCTGTCCTCTAGTCTCGGGTCAAATTTTTCTACATCTATCACCCTTTTTTACTTTTCATCTCCCTCTATCCCTCTTTCTTCCTCATACATAACTCCTTTTCTCTGTCTCCTCCCTCTGTCTATCTAACTGGTTTTACATTCATTACTACCCTCTACCCTCCCTCCCTCCCTCCCTCCCTCCCTCCCTCCCTCCCTCCCTCCCTCCTCCCATCTCTCCACCCATCCCTCCCTCCCTCCCTCTATCCCTCCTCCCATCCCTCCCTCCTCCCATCCCTCCCTTCCTCCCTCTTCTCACCCCTCCCCTTTTCCCTCCACCCATCCTCCCTCCCTCCACCCATCCTTCTATCCCTCCTCCCCTTCCCTCCCTCCTTCCCTCCACCCATCCTTCTATCCCTCCTCCCCTCCCTCCCTCCCATCGCTCCCTCCCTCCCTCCCTCCTCCCATCCCTCCCTTCCTCCCTCTTCTCACTCCTCCCTCCCTTCACCCCTCCCTCCCTCCACCCATCCTTCTATCCATCCTCCCCTCCCTCCCTCCCTCCCATCGCTCCCTCCCTCCCTCCTCCCATCCCTCCCTCTTCTCACCCCTCCCTCCCTTCACTCCTCCCGCCACCCCTCCTTCCCTCCACCCATCCTTCTATCCCTCCTCCCCTCCCTCCCTCCACCCATCCCTCCCTCCCTCCCTCCATCAGAAGATAAAACACTCCCTCCTCTTTCTCATAAATTGAAACGGGTAAAACAAATCATTGCAATCACACACTCTCACCTTTACGACGTACATTTATAGCGAGACATCGATTGCATTTCCATCCCATAGGGCTGTCTGTAACGTGACTGAGAGGGGAAATGATTATAGATCTAGTCTCCGGACCCCAGTTAAAATCGACGACCCAGAGCGTTAGTGTCTCATTGTGGACCGGTTTGACACTACTTATCTGTTATCAAAACTCTTAAGGGACGTTATTCAATCAAACCGGAAGTGCAGATGATTCCTATTTGAGGTTAGGTCCGTTAGGAGAAACAATTCCCAATACTGAATTTGAATGAATATCTGATTTTGTCTAACACGATAAAAGTTATGTAATTGATAAAAATGAATCCTGAACACACTTAAGCTAAGACACGTTGTAAGACAAGGGTGTGGTCTCTCTCTCCCCTCTCTCCTCTCTCCCATACAGTTACGGGAGAGTCTATGCAACAGCAGACCCATATCACCACACGATTGGTCCTGCGGCCACGTACAGTGTGGGTACTATGGTGAGTCCTCTGTCCTCTTCTGCTACTTTGACCACTGCTTACTAGAACGTATTCATATTTAATACTAAGGCGTTATCCAGAATGGCACCCTATTCCATATTGGCCCTGATCAAAAGTAGTGCACTCTATAGAGGATAGGGTGCATTTGAGATGCAGACTAGTAGTCCGAGCGCTATAGAAAGTGTTTGGGCTCTTTTAAAGATACATGATATAACTACAATGTATGATAAATGTAATATATTCATTATGTACAGATTCATATAAATGAAAATAGAATGGACACTTGTGAGGAGAATTGAATTGTGATTTTTCAATGTGAGATTTAAAGCTGACTTGTTGCCACTTCAGTAAATGAACCAGACACATTGTTGTCTTATTCTCTAACCCCTTTCAATTTTAATTGGCCTGAATCTTTTTGCTTGAAATTGAAATGAGACCTGTACATCCTCCACTATCAGTGGAGTCTCCCAAATTTCCACAGGAAGAAATAGTCAATTGGTTAATGTTTGTTTTTAGCTAGCTTTTGCAGCTAACATCAAAGATGAAAAAATATCTTGCAGATAAAAAAGAGAGCCCCCCCCCCCAAAAAAAAGAGAAAATAAAATAAAAAGCCATTTGTTTTCGTTCCCGGGTGTGGATAAGGACTTCCTCCAGAGATGAACGACCATTAAGTGCATGCAGTGGCGTGCCATGAGAGATTAAAGGAAGAAAGAAGAAAATATTAAGAGAGAAGAAAAATGACACCCAGTTCCCCTTAGCTCTGTTGGAGAAGCTGATTGGATGAGAGGTCTTGCCTTAGACAGATGTGCAGGGTGTTGTGTGCAGACACGCGCGAGATGCCGGAAAGCGCACCCCCCCCCCCCGTTCTTCCCCCTTCTCCCTTACCGAGCGACCCCCCCCCCCCCCCCCCCCCCCCCCCCCCTCGTGCAGCTGCTAGCTAAAAGCTTTCATTAATTATTCGACTCATTTTTTTCCTATTCATTTACTTAATTAAAACTGTGGCCTGTATTTTTTTATTCCCTTATTCCCTTTCTTCTCTTTTTTCTCAAAATGTTCCTCCCTTTTTCCGTACGTACACTGCAGATGTTTTACCACCACCACGCCCAAACAAACCAAACTGTTATCCATACACCACTACAGTAAAAACCACAGAATGTTAGGAGAAAGATGGATAGGCTGAATGGGAATAGAAGAGGGTGGGGTACAGTATCAATCTGGGCCAAACACTAAGGCGGAACAACAAGTGACAAGATGGCTAAATGCCATCTTGTAGAATCACTGAACAAGAACAAACATTTACTAAAAGAGAGAGCGAGACTGAGAAGGAGATAAATATTTCATCATATCTAATGATGTTTGATGAGTAGTTCCTGGGTTAAGAGTCTTGTTAATGAGGTCCAGGGAGGTAAGAGCAGAGCTAGCTGCTTTCCTCTGCAGTTGGGCTGGAGAAGATATGAGAGGAGAAGATAGGAGAGGCAGATAATCATCTATGCCACTTTTAATGAGGGGCTCTGGGCAGCGGGACAGATTTAGGCAACCATGTCTGTACTAGGATACTTGTATAACCTGCTTGGGGGCAGAGAGAGGGGTGGCGGCAGAGGAGCGGGAGAGGGGTAGAGGAGGGTAGGCAAGGAGGCAGGGGGGCAGAGAGAGGGGCGGGGACAGAGAGAGGGGCAGGGGCAGAGAGAGGGAGGCAGAGTAAGGGGTGCATGTTGTGTATAAATCGTGATCTGGACATGAAAGAGAATTAGCTACTGTATATCTGATTCAATGACCTATTTAGAATTTGTAGTTTTGATTGAAGTTTCTAGTTTTGATTGAAGAGTCAAACTTTAGAGAATTTAGTCACTGCTTAGTAAGAATCTTACAACCAATCACTTTTCAACTCCTTCCATTCCTTTCTCACAAACATAACGCCACATTCATACGCACGCACACAAACATAACGCCACATTCACACGCACGCACGCACGCACACAAACACATTAACGTCTCCAGTACTCCTCTCAATTTCCACCAACACTCCAACCTTTGCAACAAAATAAAAAAAGTAAAAAGGGAAGAAAGTTTTGAGGGGAAAAAGGAAACAGAAGCCAATATAATATTCTATAAACCAAGCTTCCTATACTGAATACTGATTGGAGCTTTTTTCATCTTTGATGTTGCAGGCTAGCCTATACAGAGGAGGTTGCAGTCGCTTCACTCCCTACTAGAGAGAGAGAGAGGGACAAACGCCTCCCTCCTTCTGCCCCCCAGCAAAACAAACTAACAAACAAACAAAAACAACTATCAAACTAAACTCATACTTCCTGGTGGGAAACAAAAACAACTATCAAACTCAACTCATACTTTCTATTGGAAAACAAAAACAACTATCAAACTCAGCTCATACTTCCTATTGGAAAACAAAAACAACTATCAAACTCAACTCATACTTCCTATTGGAAAACAAAAACAACTATCAAACTCAACTCATACTTCCTATTGGAAAACAAAAACAACTATCAAACTCAGCTCATACTTCCTATTGGAAAACAAAAACAACTATCAAACTCAACTCATACTTCCTATTGGAAAACAAAAACAACTATCAAACTCAACTCATACTTCCTATTGGAAAACAAAAACAACTATCAAACTCAACTCATACTTTCTATTGGAAAACAAAAACAACTATCAAACTCAGCTCATACTTCCTATTGGAAAACAAAAACAACTATCAAACTCAACTCATACTTCCTATTGGAAAACAAAAACAACTATCAAACTCAACTCGTACTTCCTATTGGAAAACAAAAACAACTATCAAACTCAACTCATACTTCCTATTGGAAAACAAAAACTAGAACAAAACACTTCCAGCTCCAAAAACACACGAACCCCTGGTCAAGAATCTCTCAAATTGATGTCTCATTTTAAGACTTTTATTTGACCATATGCATTGTCTTTCATCGCTGTATTGTAAATGATGCTGTTTTGAATTTCCTGTATTTCTCTGGGTTGAGATTGATGGTTTATTGAATGTAAGAAAGCACATAGTGAGAGAGAGAGAGAAATTGGAGATGAGGGAATACATGTAGGTCTCTCACTTTTCTCTCTCTTCAATAAATGTTAAAATATTGTCATTAATTGAACACTTTCTCATTGACAATAGTATTTCCTGGTGCGGTTTGCTGTCTCTGTATAATGTGAGTCATACAGAGGGAATTCACCAACAAACAGAAAAATGCTGCCGCTGTATTTTCCTCTCTTTAAGTGTGTGCTCTCAAACTCGGCTCCTGTGGGATGTGTCTGTGATTGCGGGTTTTAATTCCAACCCATTTTCTGTACCCTTATTGTTTCAATTAGTCATTTTCCCAATATACATTAAGCCCGCTAATGGTCAGCAATTCCAGTTTAAGCAACAAATTTCAAACTGCGTTTTATTAAGTAAGTAAATGGTACAGCCGGCCTATTTCATTCCCTTAAGGGTATTGGCTGGACCCAAAGCCTACAGAACAGACCCATAATAACAAGCCTTTAGTTTGTAGACCTGAGACTTCTTAGGCTAATGAGAGAAACAGAAACTCACTCAGCTGGGTGGTTGTCTCTAGCTCAGTTGATAGATTATGGTGCTTGCAACCTCAGGATAGTGGGTTTGATTCCTGTGACCACCCATTTGTAAAGAAATGTATGCACTCATGACTGTAAGTTGCTTTGGATAAAAGCATCTGTTAAATGGCTTGTATTATATATCAAGAGGAGTTTGAGCTGCAACAAAATGGCTGACAGGAAGTAGTATTGTAGAACTCTGCGCAGGAGGAAGTGATGTATGGTAGTGGAGTGGAGGAGAGCCAGAGACAGAAGAGAAAGCAAGACACTCGACTTGCTAATTTCTTCTGATAGGGGCAGGGCCACTCTGGCCTACTTATCGCCCCCACCCACGGAGGCGATGCCCCAGAGCGAGACATCACACTGGCAAAAAAATGTTGGTCGAGCGGATCAGACAGGGCAGGTGGGGTGAGTGGGGAGGGGACACTAAGTAGACCAGAGCCAGCTGTACCCGTTCTCGCTTGAGCATGCCAGATATTATGGAGGAAAGCATGCTCACGGGAGAGAGGGGATGCCCACTTAAACAGACAGGAACCTTGACAAAAAAAATTCAATGGTTAACGGCCTGAGTAAACTATCTTATTTAACCACCATCTTTGGGAGAGCTATGGCAGCCATTGCTGTGTGGCCTGGGCAGCAGCAGCATTGTGTCAGAGAGAGAGCATTGATTGTGGCACTGAGCCAGAGGCAGAAAGTATCCCATCTCCACAGAATGGCTTTAAAGGTACAGCACTCTAACTTTGCTTGCACCTTGAGAAAGCTAGGCAAATTGCAACACATTGTTTCCACACACAAACGGAAATTGAGCGTACATTTTTTTGCAACCAGCAATCAGAACGATTTATATATGTTTGACCCTTGCCCCAATCTGCCATTGTTGGTTGTGCTCGAGAAGGAGATGACCACGCCTCTGAGTGACACTGATGGAAGAGAGGGAGGCTTCCCAGCAGAAGCCAGACCGTATTTTGTTGTCAAATAGAAAGGCTGCATTTTCAATGCAATTTGTATACACCAAAAATATTTTTTTAGGTGGAAAAAATGTTGTTTTTTCCACTATTACTGCAGATATATTATGGACATTTTCTGAAATTACAATACAGAAATATGACATCATGTTCTGTTAAAGCGGAACACAGCGTTTCTTTTACACAATGACACTTTTGTATGGTTTCCGTTTTCCTCTACCAAATAAGCTACAGTATCTACAAAATAAGCAATAATACATCATGTTGATATTGCTGTGCATTCTTTCATTGGTCAGTTTTTCTTTTCAGAAAGAGTCCTTAAATATCTCAAGTCATTATTTTTCACCATGCCAAAATGAATAATTAACACTATTCAACAAAGAGGATGTTGAAGGGAAATGTTGATGGAAACTTGTGGTGTAATTAAAATGATGGATATATGATTTAAGAGGAGTGAAAGGGCCCTGAACTCTCTTCTTCACACTCATTTGTTTTTTAAAGCCTGCATGCAGTCTTTCTAATGTCATTTTTAAATCATCACTGTATGTCTAATAAATCACTGTATGTGTTTATTTCATTAAAATAACTCCAAATATATTTTTCATGATTTATTTACCTGATCCTCCTTTTGCTCAGTCTGATCATGTGGGCGTGTTGATACAAATGTAAATATATTGACATTCACAGCCCTGATTGGCGGATAGGATCCTCTAGACTAAAACCTGACCTGAACAGGCTGAAATTCCAGGCATTTATATTTCCAAACAGCTTTTACACCAAAAGGGCATTATTATCATCACAATTTCAGAGTGTGGAGTATAATTGAAATATAAAAACATTTAAAGTGGAAAATCACGTGGTTGACTGCACTGCTGCTTTAATGGATCAAAGTGTCTCTGTTGTTGTTGAGACTACCATGTCTCGTCCCCTGAGATTGGCTAGTGTTCTTTACTGGAATAATATCTACACTATAGGCTTGTACGATATGGAAGAGAGAAGAGCACAGGCAGATAGACACACATACTGTATTGATTAGGCCATTGAGTTGTTACCTTGTATGGTAGCATGCTGTGTTCCAGTCCCAGACACTGTCCCATATAGACAGTCTGATTACCGGAGACCTCGGGTGCATCCCAATTGAACTGAGCCTTTTGACCCTATGGGCCCTGTTCAAAAGTATGGCACTAGAAAGGGAATAGGGTGACATTTGGGACACACCCTTTAGGTGCATAGGTGGGAGGCCAGAGAGAGAGGGAGGTAGGTGCTTTTAGATTTGTGACTGACATTAGGAAGGATGTTAGGACTCCCATAGGAGAAGATGTTCAGTCTTACTGAGATAAAGTGGGAGGCGGGAGGGGAGTGTAAGAGACTCCCATGTAGCTGGTATCGATTGAGCCCTATCTACCAGCATCAATCTTGGATCTACTGACAGTTAAGGGGGAAAAGGTTTGGGATGGGGAACGATTTGTGATGTTACACCTCACACACCTGACCAAGCTCAGCTCTGTGAGGGTATTGAGTGAAACTTCTCTCGCTTTCTCTCTCTCGCTCGCTCTCTCTTTGTCTCTCTCTCCATATCTCTCTCTCCATATCTCTCTCTCTTTGTCTCTCTCTCCATATCTCTCTCCCTTTGCCTCTCTCTCTTTGTCTCTTTCTCCATATCTCTCTCTCCATATCTCTCTTTGTCTCTCTCTCCATATTCTCTCTCCATATCTCCCTCTCCATATCTTCCTCTCTCTTTGTCTCTCTCTCCATATCTCTCTCTCCATATATCTCTCTCTTTTGTCTCTCTCCATCTCTCTTTCTTTGTCTCTCTCTCCATATTTCTCTCTCTTTATCTCTCTCTCCATATCTCTCTCTCGCTTTGTCTCTCTCTCCATATCGCTATCTCTCTTTGTCTCTCTCGCCATATCTTTCTCTCTTGTCTCTCTCTCTCCATGTCTCTCTCTCCATATCTCTCTCTCTCATTGTCTCTCTCTCACTTTGTCTCTCTCTCCATATCTCCCTCTCTCCATGTCTCTCTCTCTCCATATCTCTCTCTCCATATCTCTCTCTCTTTGTCTCTCTCTCCATATCGCTCTCTCCATATCTCTCTCTTTGTCTCTCTCTCCATATCTCTCTCTCTTTGTCCCTCTCTCCATATCTCTCTCTCTTTGTCTCTCTCTCTTTGTCTCTCTCTCCATATCTCTCTCCATATCTCTCTCTCTTTGTCTCTCTCGCCATATCTCTCACTCCATATCTCTCTCTCCATATCTCTCTCCATATCTCTCTCTCTTTGTCTCTCTCTCTTTGTCTCTCTCTCCATATCTCTCTTTCCAAATCTCTCTCCATATCTCTCTCCACATATCTCTCTTCCTTGTCTCTCTCCATATATCTCTCTCTCTTTCTCTCTCTCTCCATATCTCTATCTCTTTGTCTCTCTCTCCATTTCTCTCTCTCCATATCCTCTCTCCATATTTCTCTCTCTCCATATATCTCTCTCTGCATATCTCTCTCTTTGTCTCTCTCCATATCTCTCTCTTTGTCTCTCTCTCCATATCTCTTCTTTGTCTCTCTCTCCATATCTCTCTCTCTGGTCTCTCTCTCCATATCGCTCTCTCCAAATCTCTCCTCATATCTCTCTCTCCATATCTCTCTCTCTATCTCTCTCTCCCATATCTCTCTCTTTGTCTCTCTCCATATCTCTCTCTCCTTCTCTCTCTCTCCATATCTCTCTCTTTGTCTCTCTCTCCATATCTCTCTCTCCATATCTGTCTCTCTCCATATCTCTCTCTCTCCATATCTCTATCTCTATTTAAGACTGTGTTCTTCTTCTTTAATTTCTTTGAGATTGAGAGAGAGAGAGTGGGGGGTAGAGAGAGAGGGGGTGAGAGAAAGAGAGAGAGAGAGAGTGGGGGGTAGAGAAAGAGGGGGTGAGAGAGAGAGGGAGAGAGAGAGGGGGAGAGAGCGAGGGGGGAGAGAGCGAGAGAGAGCGAGAGAGAGAGAGGGGGGGGCAAGAGAGAGGGGGAAGAGAGAAAGAGAGAGAGGGAGGCAAGAGAGAGGGGGAGAGAGAGAGAGGGGGGGTGAGAGAGAGAGAGAGAGAGAGAGGGGGGAGAGAGTGAGAAAGAGAGAGAGGGGGGCAAGAGAGAGGGGGGAGAGAGAGACTGGGAGGAGATGGGGAGAGAGGGGGAGGGAGAGAGAGAGAGGGGGGAGAGAGGGGGAGAGAGAGGGGGGAGAGAGGAGGGGGAGAGGGGGGAGAGAGAGAGAGAGGGGGAGAGAGAGAGAGAGAGAGAGAGAGAGGGGGAGGGAGAGAGAGGAGAGAGGGGGAGAGAGAGGGGGGGAGAGAGAGAGAGAGAGAGAGAGAGAGGGGAGAGGGAGAGGGGGGGAGAGAGAGAGGGGGGAGAGAGAAGGGGAGAGAGAGAGAGAGAGAGGAGGAGAGAGAAAGAAAGAGAGCAGGTCTTTGTGAGAATTAAATAGCGTCTCCTCGTCCACAACCTCTTACAACACTGATATGTTCCCCTCACACACACACACCTGCACACTTATACATACAAACAGGTACATATCATCTACACACAGACATTCTCACCCCCCCCCCCCCCCCCCCCCCCCCCACACACACACACACACACAGACACACACACACACACACACACACACACACGTTGTGTGATGGGATCGTAAAGAAGGGAGTCAGTGGCGGCGGGCCGCGAGAGAAGTAAGGAGACTGTATAGAGGAACGGCTACCGAGGCAATTTACTCCACAGATTAGCGATAACAGAGCTCAGTCAATAAGCACTGATCTCATTTGAAGATACACCAGACTGACTCCACCACACACAAGCACAGGCATACACACACCTCTATGGCTGTTTTGTCTATTTCTCCAGACTCTCTTTATTCTCCCTTTCTGTTCCCAATGATCAGAAGGCCATTGTGAAATATGGATTGGATAAACTGCATCTCCTCTACTCTCCCACCTCTCTCTTCTCCCTCTCTTCTCCTTTTAAAGTGAAGAGATGTAATTCTAACCTCCATGTCCTTGGGGTTCTGTTAAATTTCACACTTAGGATTCACTTCTCATACACGCGAGTCCTCTCTCATAGATGTATTTTATTAGCCTGGTGGAACCAGCCTGATTGTTGACCAAGTATTGTATGTTCAGTTTTGTATTATTCTGAACATGTGTCTGGCTGTCTTTTGTGCTTACTGTACTGTCCATCACCCAATTTATCCTCAAGCCTCAAGGATTGAGTCATATATTTTGAAAAACATATAAACAAACATGCACATCTCTGTCTCTGACCGTACACATCCTAATACCTAGCTGTTGTTTGATTCAGATTGTACCGTACAGAATCTGATCTATCCGTTATTACTAGAGCTTCTGTCTTCTTAGTACAATATCTGGGGCTTGTTACATAACCCAAAGGGCAACCGAGGGGGCTTCAAATGTTCACAGTTGTTGTGTAGGTCTTATTGCTGTTGATCTGTTCATATTAAATAGATTACGGTACACCTTAACCTTTGGCAGATTCAACGTCAAAACGTCTTTCAGAAGCTTGGCTCGAAAATATTTCAGTATTTATATACAACATTTTCAATCACTCTTAGAATTAATGGTGACTCGAGGAACACTGGAGTTCCTCAAGGAACCATTGCTAGTCAATGTTTCATATTTGCACCTGCGGTGAGTTGAGGGGTTCTTGGAGGAACCTATAATATTATTTAAGAGTTTGACTCTTGTGTCAATCTAATTACATGATAAATCAGTCCCCATCAAAATCTGTCAGTTTAAGCTACAGATATCAGTCTCAGTCCCCATCAAAATCCGTCAGTTTAATCTAAAGATATCAGTCTCAGTCCCCATCAAAATAAGTCAGTTTAAACTACACATTTCAGTCTCAGTCCCCATCAAATCTGTCAGTTTAAGCTACAAATTTCAGTCTCAGTCTCCATCAAAATCAGTCAGTTTTAAGTACAGATATCAGTCTCAGTCCCCATCAAAATCAGTCAGTTTAATCTACAGATATCAGTCTCAGTCCCCATCAAAATCAGTCAGTTTTAGCTACAAATTTCAGTCTCAGTCCCCATCAAAATCTGTCAGTTTAATCTACAGATATCAGTCTCAGTCCCCATCAAAATCAGTCAGTTTAAGCTACAAATTTCAGTCTCAGTCTCCATCAAAATCTGTCAGTTTAAGCTACTATATCAGTCTCAGTCCCCATCAAAATCAGTCAGTTTAATCTACAGATATCAGTCTCAGTCCCCATCAAAATCAGTCAGTTTAAACTACAAATTTCAGTCTCAGTCCCCATCAAAATCAGTCAGTTTAATCTACAGATTTCAGTCTCAGTCCCCATCAAATCAGTCAGTTTAATCTACAGATTTCAGTCTCAGTCCCCATCAAAATCAGTCAGTTTAATCTACAGATATCAGTCTCAGTCCCCATCAAAATCAGTCAGTTTTAATCTACAGATATCAGTCTCAGTCCCCATCAAAATCAGTCAGTTTAATCTACAGATTTCAGTCTCAGTCTCATCAAAATCCATCAGTTTAAGCTACAGATGTCAGTCTCAGTCCCCATCAAAATCAGTCAGTTTAATCTACAGATTTCAGTCTCAGTCCCCATCAAAATCAGCCAGTTTAAGCTACAGATTTCAGTCTCAGTCCCCATCAAAACCAGTCAGTTTAATCTACAGATTTCAGTCTCAGTCCCCATCAAAATCAGTCAGTTTAATCTACAGATATCAGTCTCAGTCCCCATCAAAATCAGTCAGTTTAATCTACAGATATCAGTCTCAGTCTCCATCAAAATCAGTCAGTTTAATCTACAGATATCAGTCTCAGTCCCCATCAAAATCAGTCAGTTTAAGCTACAGATTTCAGTCTCAGTCCCCATCAAAATCAGTCAGTTTAATCTACAGATATCAGTCTCAGTCCCCATCAAAATCAGTCAGTTTAATCTACAGATATCAGTCTCAGTCCCCATCAAAATCAGTCAGTTTAAGCTACAAATTTCAGTCTCAGTCCCCATCAAAATCAGTCAGTTTAATCTACAGATATCAGTCTCAGTCCCCATCAAAATCAGTCAGTTTAAGTACAGATATCAGTCTCAGTCCCCATCAAAATCAGTCAGTTTAATCTACAGATATCAGTCTCAGTCCCCATCAAAATCAGTCAGTTTATCTACAGATTTCAGTCTCAGTCCCCATCAAAATCAGTCAGTTTAATCTACAGATATCAGTCTCAGTCCCCATCAAAATCAGTCAGTTTAATCTACAAATTTCAGTCTCAGTCCCCATCAAAATCAGTCAGTTTAATCTACAGATTTCAGTCTCAGTCTCCATCTAAATCAGTCAGTTTAATCTACAGATTTCAGTCTCAGTCTCCATCAAAATCAGTCAGTTTTAAGTACAGATATCAGTCTCAGTCCCCATCAAAATCAGTCAGTTTAATCTACAGATATCAGTCTCAGTCTCCATCAAAATCAGTCAGTTTAATCTACAGATATCAGTCTCAGTCCCCATCAAAATCAGTCAGTTTAAGCTACAGATTTCAGTCTCAGTCCCCATCAAAATCAGTCAGTTTAATCTACAGATATCAGTCTCAGTCCCCATCAAAATCAGTCAGTTTAATCTACAGATATCAGTCTCAGTCCCCATCAAAAATCAGTCAGTTTAAGCTACAAATTTCAGTCTCAGTCCCCATCAAAATCAGTCAGTTTAATCTACAGATATCAGTCTCAGTCCCCATCAAAATCAGTCAGTTTTAAGTACAGATATCAGTCTCAGTCCCCATCAAAATCAGTCAGTTTAATCTACAGATATCAGTCTCAGTCCCCATCAAAATCAGTCAGTTTAATCTACAGATTTCAGTCTCAGTCCCCATCAAAATCAGTCAGTTTAATCTACAGATATCAGTCTCAGTCCCCATCAAAATCAGTCAGTTTAATCTACAAATTTCAGTCTCAGTCCCCATCAAAATCAGTCAGTTTAATCTACAGATTTCAGTCTCAGTCTCCATCTAAATCAGTCAGTTTAATCTACAGATTTCAGTCTCAGTCTCCATCAAAATCAGTCAGTTTTAAGTACAGATATCAGTCTCAGTCCCCATCAAAATCAGTCAGTTTAATCTACAGATATCAGTCTCAGTCCCCATCAAAATCAGTCAGTTTAAGCTACAGATATCAGTCTCAGTCCCCATCAAAATCAGTCAGTTTAAGCTACAAATTTCAGTCTCAGTCCCCATCAAAATCAGTCAGTTTAATCTACAGATATCAGTCTCAGTCTCCATCAAAATCAGTCAGTTTAATCTACAAATTTCAGTCTCAGTCCCCATCAAAATCAGTCAGTTTAATCTACAGATTTCAGTCTCAGTCTCCATCAAAATCAGTCAGTTTTAAGTACAGATATCAGTCTCAGTCCCCATCAAAATCAGTCAGTTTAAGCTACAAATTTCAGTCTCAGTCCCCATCAAAATCAGTCAGTTTAATCTACAGATTTCAGTCTCAGTCTCCATCAAAATCAGTCAGTTTTAAGTACAGATATCAGTCTCAGTCCCCATCAAAATCAGTCAGTTTAATCTACAGATATCAGTCTCAGTCCCCATCAAAATCAGTCAGTTTAATCTACAGATTTCAGTCTCAGTCCCCATCAAAATCAGTCAGTTTAATCTACAGATTTCAGTCTCAGTCCCCATCAAAATCAGTCAGTTTAATCTACAGATATCAGTCTCAATCCACAACATCCACCTATGTTGGCCTTCTGCATCTGCGGTGGAAAGTGGCAGCGCTACAACTCTGTTTGTCAGACCAAAAATCGCATTTCTCATAAAAACAATTGGTCTTCTAACTTTATGAAAGATGGGACTCTCACAAACAGGATGTTGTTCTCTGTTTTGTTCTACGACCCCCACAATCCTCATGGGACACGTCTGAAGTTGGTACCGACGATGTGCCAACTTCAGTCTGTACCATCCGAACCGTTCGGGCTACAAACTAATATGACCCCACTATGGAAAGGGTAGACGCTCACGAACATGATGGTGTTCTCCATTTTGCCTCCAATTGTCTCGTAGGCTGCCACCGCTACAATATATTTTTTAAAAGGTTCAACATTTAACCCCTCCCATCGCAAAAAGGTTTTGGTTTGAACCATTGCACATGGGGTTCCTCGAAGACCCTTTTCAGAGGGATTCCTCAAGGGACGTTTTTCAACTAGAAAAGGTTCTGCCGGGGGGCAATCCAAAAACCCTGCTCTAGACCACTCTCAGTAGACCTATAACCTTAACATGTACAAACAGCTGTTCTGTGGTAGTGGGATACTCTGATGTTGCTGTTATATTTTCATGTAAGTAATATTCTAGTGTGGCATACTGTATGTTTACTTGTATTCTATATTTCTAACCTCTTCCATGGCACTTTACACATTTCTTTCACAGTTAAAGTTATCTTGGTTTGTTTTTCTACAAGGTGTGCTTTTTTCCAATAATCATTATCTTACACTGCTTGTGTGTTATTACAGAATTAAAAGCGTTATAGCATAGCATTTATTAGTATATCAAATGGATTATACTGCTATTATCTATTATTATTAGATTGAGAAAATTGAGAAAGAAAATGAAAAATAAAATGTTCTTCCTTTTATAAAAGTATATCATGTCCTATAGGGGTTAAAAAGTGGGGACATGACTTAAAAAAGCCTTTCACCTTTTTTGTTGATAGTTTTACAGAAGGGGAGAGATGGTTTGCTTCCAAATGGCACCCTATTCCCTATGGGTTCTTGTCTAAAGTAGTGCACTATATAAGGAATAGGGTGCTGGTTGAGACGCAACCATGGCTTACCATGTCATTCTATGTGTCTATGGCTAGATGTGAAGTGTATTATCATGATATACTACTCTGCGTGTCTATACAATGTGTCCAAATAACCTAGAGGAGTTCAAGCAGTATGTGTTTTTTTATTTGATGTTGATTTGTTTTGTTTGTTGCTTTTTGTCGTAAACGTCTTTACAACGCTCCTAAAACTCAAAGAGCGCTTGGAGAAGCATCCTGGGTAGTATGACTGCAGAGGCGAGATAGAGAAGGACGTGGCTCTATAAAATGCTGCTCTTTTCTCTTTTCTCTTTTCCCCCCATCCCTCCCATCTGCACCTTGATGTCTGATGAAGGAGAGGAACCCCACCCCTGAAAACATGTCTTCTTCAAGAGTTTATGAAAAGGCGAAATATCAAATTCCCATATTTTGGTTTTTAACTGTTTGTTCGAAATATTCCCAGACTATTTTTACCACTATGAACTTAAAATGGATATATTTTATTAAATTAGGCGATTCAGTGTATTTGTTTTCAAAGGACATAAGTTATCTTATATCTTCCTAGGGCCCAGTCAGTGCTGAGTGGAGACATTGAGACATGTTTTATTGAGAGGAGAGCGGAGCTGAGTCGGTCCACTGGCCAGATTGCAGAACTCTGCTCTAACTGAATCTTACCGCCTTATGGCCGATTGACGTGATAAAAGGCCTGGTCTCGCATGGCTGCGTAGGCGACCATTAAATGATTGCCACTTTAATTGGCTCTGTTAATGCAGTCATTTGTAAGATGGCACCACGGGCCACGGGCCAGCCACAAAATGGCTGCCATCGGCTCCCTCAGCTAATCTCTCCCTCTTCCACAACAATCCATTAATGTATACCTTAATTCCATTCCACTGACCCAAGTCAATGTCCATAGCCCATAGCCCATACACCACCAGAGGTAGTGGTCCCCGTTTGTATTGATATAACTCTCTCTGGCTGGGAAGTTTATTTGCATCGTAAATCATCATTATCTCTCCCATGTAAAGTAACAGAGATGGCGTTTCTCAATGGAATACCAGGTGACAGTATTCTGGTAGATATTATGAAGAGCCACAATGCTAACGTCAAAGGAGCCATGTGGGATCAAATTTTTCAAAACTCGACTGTAGGCCTCTCATTGCCGTATCCTTTGAATAAGAAGCCAGACTTGAGGTGCAGATGTTCATGGAATGAGAAATCTGAAATCTCCAGTATGCTTCTTTAGTTTGATTCATTCGATATGTTCATTTGTCATTGTGTGTAGCTAGCTAGATGCAGAGAGCTGAGTCATTTCAATATACAGTACCAGTCAAAAGTTTGGACATACCTACTCATTCAAGGGTTTTTCTTTATTTAAAAAAATGTTCTACATTGTAGAATAATAGTGAAGACATCAAAACTATGAAATAACACATATGGAATCATGTAGAGTCGTAACCAAAAAAGTGTAAAACAAATCAAAATATATTTTATATTTGAGATTCTTCAAAGTAGCCACCCTATGCCTTGATGACAGCGTTGCACACTCTTGGCATTCTCTCAACCAGCTTCATGAGGTAGTCACCTGGAATGCATTTCAATTAACAGGTGTGCCTTGTTAAAAGTAGTTAATTTGTGGGATTTCTTTCCAACTTAATGCATTTGAGCCAGTCAGTTGTGTTGTTACAAGGTAGGGGTGGTATACAAAAGATAGTCCATATTATGAACAGCTCAAATAAGCAAAGAGAAATGACAGTCCATCATTACTTTAAGACGTGAAGGTCAGTCAATCCGGAAAATTTCAAGAACTTTGAACATTTCTTCAAGTGCAGTCGCAAAAACCATCAAACGCTATGATGAAACTGGCTCTCTCTCCGGCACAGGAAAAGAAGACACAGAGTTACCTCTGCTGCAGAGGGTAAGTTCATTAGAGTTATCAGCCTCAGAAATCGGCAATTAACTGCACATCAGATTGCACCTCACAGAGTTCAAGAACAGACATATCTCAACATCAACTGTTCAGAGGAGACTGCGTGAATCAGGCCTTCATGGTCTAATTATTGCAAAGAAACCACTACTAAAGGACACCAATAAGAAGAAGAGACTTGCTTGGGCCAAGATGAGCAATGGACATTAGACTGGTGGAAATTTGTCCTTTGGTCCTTTGAGATTTTTGGTTCCAACCGCCGTGTCTTTGTGAGACGCAGAGTAGGTGAACGGATGATCTCCTTGTGTGTGGTTCCCACCGTGAAGCATGGAGGAGGAGGTGTGATGGTGTGGGGGTGCTTTGCTGGTGACAATGTTGGTGATTTATTTCAAATTCAAGGCACACTTAAACAGCATGGCTCCCACAGCATTCTGCAGTGATATGCCATCCCATCTGGTTTGCGCTTAGTAGGACTATCATCTGTTTTTCAACAGGACAATGACCCAACACACCTCCAGGCTGTGTAAGGGCCATTTGACCAAGAAGGAGAGTGATGGAGTGCTGCATCAGATGACCTGGCCTCCACAATCACCCTACCTCAACCCAATTAAGATGGTTTGGGATGAGTTGGACCGCAGAGTGAAGGAAAAGCAGCCAACAAGTGCTCAGCATATGTTAGAACTCCTTCAAGACTGTTGGAAAAGCATTCAAGGTGAAGCTGGTTGAGAGAATGCCAAGAGTGTGCAAAGATGTCATCAAGGCCCTTGAATGAGTGGGTGTGTCCAAACGTTTTACTGGTACTGTTTGTCTGTGCGACTTTGTTCTGTTTGAAACAAACTATGTTGCAGTTTTACATGTGAGGGGATTTCTTTAAAAAGTATATTTTACAAAAACTACAAGCAAAATAAAACTCCAAACACTGTGTTTATGTACACATGTATTGCAAATGATCTTTTGTATGTGTATTATATATCTACTCACCTGTGAAGTGGTCATCGTCACAGTGTATTTACTATACTTCTGTGTTATTACTGTTCTGTGTTTAAAGTTAGTATTTTCCAGATATGCCCAGAAGCCTTCTTGTATCAGGCTACACTACTGTACTTTATCAATACTCTGTACTGTATGTAACTGTTACTCTGGACAAAAGAGAACGTTTCTCATTCATCTCGGCCCGATATCAAAGGTTTATATCAAATGAATATGTCATATTTAACTGTTGATCCTCAAACTCAATATACTTTGTCTTTAAAACAAGTCACCCCCAGGCTTCACGTTTGTCTATTCTTTCAAGGATGCTGATGCCATTAGTAACGCAAGGTGATTCTGCTTTGCTTTTTGAAACATGACGGATGATTCAGCCGACTCTACCACTTCTACTCACTCTTTCCTCTCTCTCTCTCTCTCTCTCTCTCTCTCTCATTCTCTCACTTTAAGGAAGAGAGAATGAGCTGGTGCTCTCAGCTCAAGTCTTCACTGAAGCACACACACAGACACACACACACACAACAGACACACACACACAGACACACACACACAGACACACACACACACACACAGACACACACAGACACACACACACACACACACACACACACACACACAGGCAGGTGGGGCGAGCTGAGGAGAGGCAGGGGGTGGGGGGCTGCGGCGAAGGCTTCTCAGTGCATTAACTTCTCTGGGAGTTATTTGCCCGAGGTGATTAATATGTTTGTCAGCGCTGCTCTCTGAGGTAGGGCGGGGGAGCGAGAGAGAGAGAGAGAGAGAGAGAGAGAGAGACTTGGCCCGGCAGCGTTCACCACAACAACGACCAGGGGGATTCACACCACCGCTCTTCTTCTTTCTCTTCTTCTTCACTCTCCATCCCGCCTTCCCTGTCTCTTTTGTTCCATCCTTCCTCTACAGAAGGCTGTCTTTATTCCTGTGTTTGTTTGTGGAGCAGGGCTTTAAGGGCCCTCCCACGTGAGGCCGGGGGAACGTCCACTACCGGAGACAAGAGGGAGGCATTATTGGGGCTGATTGGTGAGGCCATGGCACAGCTGTGCTGGTTTCTGGGTTCCTCTCTCAGGAGGACCGGGAGGAGCAGGGAGTAGGAGGGGGTGAGGGACTACAAAGTGCTGCTGAAATTAAAGTCGGCCTCTGTGTTCTCCCTCTGAAGATCGACACACCAGAGGCTCATCTCTCTGAAATGAAGGGGTTCTATAGCCCGTCAACAGAACCCCTGCTGTGTGCAGCAGAACACTCTCCCGCTCCAGGAATTTAATGCAGTTTATCCCCATTTCTCTCTCTTTCTCTCTCTCTCCTCTCTCTCTCTCTTAGCTGCTAAACTCTAAAACTGTCTTTTATGACAGCACTTTACATTACCTAGTGGTAACCTATAACCTACAGTATGTAACATTACTAGCCATAGGGTATAACCTCTAATTACAATGTACCTGCTATGTACTGTAAGTACAGGTAATTAAAAGGTACTTACCACTGTTAATTCATTTAATTGTATGAAAATTACAAGAAATTGTGAGCATAAAAAGTTGCAATTGCTCCATTGCTGGCATGTAGTAACTCCTAGCCTGTTACAGGTTAATGACACACAGGGTATTTAAGCAATAAGGCACGATGGGGTGTGCTATATGGCCAATATACCACGGCTAAGGGGCTGTTCTTAGGCACAACGCATCGCGGAGTACCTGGACACAGCCCTTGGCCGTGGTATATTGGCCATATACCACAAACCCCTGCGGTGCCTTATTGCTATTATAAACTGGTTACCAACGTAATTAGAGCAGTAAAAATACATGTTTTGTCATACCCGTGGTATACACCACTGCTGTCAGCCAATCAGCATTCAGGGCTCGAACCACCCAGTTAATGTAATGTATTTTTTATTCACACTCTTAACTCATGATCTCAACGTCAATGTTTTTTTTAATGTTAAACAAGTTAAAACATTACTGATTTTACTGATGTTTATAGTTTTTATATTGTTGTATTGATTTGATTTGATTTTTGTGTTTGTTTTTGTATTCATTGTGATTGTGATTGACTTTACACCTGTCCATATAATTTGAAAATATATTAAATGTCTTAGGTGCTCCTGTTTGGAATTTAATATATGAAAAAATATGCTGTTGAAAAAATATTAAATATAAAAGTATACAGTATATGAAAAAAAAGTATCCATTAACATTGACCTGTTTGTTTTTCTATTCTATTCTAGTAAATAAAACCAAAACTAGAAGGATGACAACATGGATAAAGAAAGAACACAAAAAAACAAGATAAACGAAATCAACAAAAATACAAAAAGAGAGGACATTGTCAGGATCCCTTCTATCAAGGCTCAAAAGGGGAGAGTGGATGGAAGATGTTTTGGCCAAGCACCATAACAACGGCCTAAACCACTGCGCCTGGAGTTTTAGGGGCGGAGCGAGATATAGCTTTCCCCTGGGACAAGCCTTGCTGGGCGGACGAGACCAAGAGAAAGGGCACCATAAAACTATTTTATTTTTCTAAACTTTTTTAAGTTTATGATTTCCAAAAAGAGCAAAGAGTAATGTATGTAAATATATTATTATATGTAATGTATAAGTATGCTTAAAAAAAATATGAGGGGGAAACAAACAAACTAAAAAACAGAGATGTATAATGTGTCTTTGGGAAGTTCAGGTGAATGGGAGGTGTGGGGGGGGGGGGGGGGGGGGCAAGATGCTGATGGTAAGGGACTGCTTGTCTGCCTGACATGACTCATATGGACGTCATGGTAATGACATGGTAACACCTTGGTGACGCCGTAGCAACAACCCCAGATGGCAGGCGAATGAGTGCTTGACTGCGTCTTCCATGGAAAGGGTAAAAACGGATGACATCACACACAAACTCTGACCACTAATGGGCCACATTTACAGGTCAGCCTCTGCAGTTAACTTGCAGTTTAGAATTAATTACTTTCTGTGGGTCATGGTGAAAGTTAGGGAGTGAAAACAAGAAGTTATGTCATATAATGGGGGACATTTAAACTCTAGTGTGGAGCTAAACTCTCGGAGCTTCCTTCCACTTTAAAACTGCTCTTCTCTACACGTTGCGCTTCCAGTTCACTTTGTATCTCTGTAGCTTGAACTAAAAGACCCCCTCCAATGTCAATGGAAAAATAAGAAGGTGTGTGTTCAGCAAGGAAGCAGAGAAGCCTGTAAAAAGCCAGGGAACACACACTGAATTGTATTTAGGTGTCCAGGGGGGCATGTGGAGTTAAAGTTAACATGGACAACGGGTTGGAGGTTAAAGGTCCGGGGTTAATATCAAGAGGTCATGTCTGTTGCCGTCCACAGCAGGCCCCTGAATCACGGCGTCGCTACCAAAACATGTTGTTGTGTAGTTGTGGTTGAGGTGGCTGTGCTGTGTAGTAAACAAATCACTTCTTTTGTACATCGTGTTGGGGTGGGGGGTGGTGGGCAGGTTGGGGATCGAGCTACAAATTAGAAACATGGGAGCTGTCCACTCCCAATCGTCACTTGGTACGCATCCCAAATGGCACCCTATTCCCTATATACTACTGTTCAAAAGTAGTGCACTATGTGGGAAATAGGGTGCCATTTGGGATGTAGTCTTTGACTCCTTCATCCATCTTAGGTATGGGCTCCAGCTCATTCTGAGAGGGAGAGGGAGAGGGAGAGGGAGGGAGAGGGAGAGGGAGAGAGAGAGAGAGAGAGAGAGAGAGAGAGAGAGGAGAGAGAGAGAGAGAGAGAGAGAGAGAGAGAGAGAGAGAGAGAGAGAGAGAGAGAGAGAGAGAGAGAGAGAGAGAGAGAGAGAGAGAGAGAGAGAGAGAAAAGGTTCTGTCAGAGGGGTTTCAAAACCAACCAACAACATTTTATTGAAGTCTCTTTAAAACCTTTCTATTTATATCAAACTCTACTTGAGTGACATCCTTCTATACTTAAACATTGTACTAATAACATGCTGTCAGACATGGTGGGAAAAAGTCCATTGTAGCCATTTACTAATGTTGTATTTATTGTATTACTGAGTAAGAAAAAAAAAACATTTATAAATGATGAATATAAGTATATCTATTTGTGATCTGCAACCCTTGGAATTAAATTAGCTTTTAATTTTTAATTTTATCAATATTTGATTTCATGACGCAGGACTTAATGCACTGTCGAACATATCGAGAGATTTATACTATAATTGTGTGGCATTATTTCTGTTTGTCTATTATTGTTCTTCCTTTGGTTCAGCTATTGAATGTAACTTCAAAAACTCTTGGACTTTTTATGTAAATGTTGTTCTTTTTTAAAAACAAACCAACTGTACTCTGTAACAATATGTATGTTGTACATTACACAATGATAATATAGCAAACGATTCTTCTACCATAATGCTGGACTTCGGTCACGTAAAGGCCAAAGTGACTGGGGAAGGTATTATGTGGAACACACCAGTGCCCTGCAGACAGACTCACTCCAGATAAGTGTAATCATTACCGGATCAGTCAGAACGCTTCTCACCAAGGCTTTTAACATTTGATGAGAACAAGAACGCCAGGAGAGGAGAATCGCAGAGCCGCATACTGTCCTGTGTGCCAGATAAAATATGTTTTTCAAATATAGTTTTCTTTCTTTCTTCTTCTCTCTTCTGAGGTGAAAGAGAGAGAGAACGAGGGATTAGCGCTGCAGAGGGGGTGGTGGGGGGGGGGCTGACTGTAATGACACAGTCAGTCCCACAATGACAGCGCTAAGATAAAACCTGAGGTGTGTTCGAGGGGATTTTGGAAGCATATTCCAGAGGGGGGTTGAGGATCCAGTTTTGAGGACAGGGAATGAGGGGACACCCTATCCCTCTCCTCTCTGAGTGGAGTACAGGATGGTACTGGAAAACACTGAGCTCTCTTTCCTTTCTGAGTTCACTACTGCCTCTGCTGCAGATCAAGCTTCCCTATACCACAATGAGCTGCTTGCTCTGACAGGCTGGCCTAAGGACGTTTCCCTGGACTCAGATGTGACTGTATCTGAGAGGCTAGCCTAAGGACGTTTCCCTGGACTCAGGTGTGACTGTATCTGATGGGCTGGCCTAAGGACGTTTCCCTGGACTCAGGTGTGACTGTATCTGATGGGCTGGCCTAAGGACGTTTCCCTGGACTCAGGTGTGACTGTATCTGGTGGGCTGGTCGAAGGACATTTCCCTGGACTCAGATGTGACTGTATCTGACAGGCTAGCCTAAGGACGTTTCCCTGGACTCAGATGTGACTGTATCTGACAGGCTAGCCTAAGGATGTTTCCCTGGACTCAGATGTGACTGTATCTGACAGGCTAGCCTATGGACGTTTCCCTGGACTCAGATGTGACTGTATCTGACAGGCTAGCCTATGGACGTTTCCCTGGACTCAGATGTGACTGTATCTGACAGGCTAGCCTAAGGATGTTTCCCTGGACTCAGATGTGACTGTATCTGACAGGCTAGCCTAAGGATGTTTCCCTGGACTCAGATGTGACTGTATCTGACAGGCTAGCCTAAGGATGTTTCCCTGGACTCAGATGTGACTGTATCTGACAGGCTAGCCTATGGACGTTTCCTACAGCTGAATGGATGCAAGGTTCCACAGAAATAAACCTATTTGCTGCATTATTTGTCTCTGAGACGACAGAACGGGAATCGTAACAAGTGGACAGGGGGACAGCTGTATGTTGACAGGTCGGGGAGGCAGGTAGCCTAGCGTTTAAGAGCAAAGGGCCAGTAATCAAAAGGTCACTGGTTCAAATCCCAGAGTCAACTACATGAAAAGGCAATGTACCCTTGAGCAAGGCACTTAACTGTAATTGCTCTCAATAAGTGTGTCTGATAAGAACATATTAGCTGTATGTGGCACAAATGATGAGACCTGAACCAAAAAAGTGTGTGCGTGGTAACACATATGTGTTCTAGAGGAAAATCCCCTGTCAACCTCTCACCACTCTATCAGTTGTTGCAACGCTCAAGGGACTCTTGCTGTCAAGTCTGCACTGGCACTGAGAGAGACTGGGACCTGATGTAATAAAAAAGACAAGCAAACAAATCCAAAAAAATAACTACGATGTCAATCTAACAGAGATCTGGGAGCCGCGACCTCTGGGGTGTCACAGAGACAAATATTCTGGTTCTGTTGTTCTTTGGTCTGTTTGAGACTTTCTGTTCTCATGTCGACCTGTTGTCCATCCCTGATGATAGAGATGTGTGATGAAAGCAGTGTTAAAACTACTCCTGCACACAAGTTTGCTTCTGCACCCTTGTAAATATGTAGGTCTATCGGAACTTACACATACAAATAAACAAGCATAAGTGAATGTTATTGCAGGGAGTATTTTTTTGTCTTTGAGCATAGAATATTGGTAAGAATTTGTTTTATTCCCAGCACCACAGAAATAGGTGGTGGTGGTGGTGGTGGCTGTGTGTGTGTGTGTGTGTGTGTGTGTGTGTGTGTGTGTGTGTGTGTGTGTGTGTGTGTGTGTGTGTGTGTGTGTGTGTGTGTGTGTGTGTGTGTGTGTGTGTGTGTGTGTGTGTGTGTGTGTGTGTGTGTGTGTGTGTGTGTGTGTGTGTGTGTGTGTGTGTGTGTGTGTTAATGTTTGCTCTGAAAGGGATGAAAATGTTTTTATTTAAGTGTGTGGATATGCCAAACAGGTGTGAAGCAGACTTCACTATAGCTCTGTTACAGTCTAAGGCTAACAACTGTACTGTGCCCCCCACCCCCTACTCCTAAACTCACCTATACCCCTTTGCCCTCTAACCCAAAGCCCAGGTCCACCACTTATCTCAATAATATACGGCTTCCCGAAAATCCACATGCTTCCTTACAAAACCCTGATTTGTTTGTAACCTAAACCCTGTCTCATCTAAAATCAGACCCTGACCCTGTCTCATCTGAACCCAGACCCTATCTCATCTAAAACCAGAAACCTCAGTCCTAACCAAACCCAGTTCAGACCCAGTTTATCCTATAGTATCTGATACAACTCTCAACCCTCTAAGCCAAACCCACAGACCCCCCCCCCTTATAGCTTATCTATCACCATCATAGTTCCCTACGCCCTCTGCAGTCCCCCAAAGCACAAAGGTTGGAGTGGTGTAGAAGTAAGCCCTGTGAAAGAGAAACCCTTCCATTCTGTTTGTGTCTGTCTATCTATCTGTTTACGGCTTATGAACTTTGTGCTTTTGTATTCCGAATGTACAGAGCCCCCCCCCCCCCCCCCCCCCCCATCCCTTCTCTGTCTATATCAGAACGTTGTATAACTGTATATTCAAAACAAGGACTCTTCATGTGCAAACAAATCTATTTCTTTCTTCTTCTTTTTGGTAATTGTTCCAAGGTCATATAGTTTAAAAGATGAGTAGGTAAATGAAAAACATAAATAAAGAGATATATTGAACAATTTAAAGAGACCACATTTTCAGCTGTACTCTGTACTCATCTGTACTCTATCTTCTTGTTTTGTCCTACTTTCTGTATGCTTCCAATGTGCTTCAGAGATACAGTACTATTATGATATTGTTAAATTATTATCACAATTATTATTGCAGTTATTATCATGATTACTACAGTTATTAATAAATATTTATTTCCTCGACGAGAGACTGATATCTTGGTCAAATGTGTGTGTGTGTGTGTGTGTCAGAGATAGGCAAAAGATGCATTCAAATCTATAATGTTAAAAATACAAGATACTCTAAAGACCAATGTACTAAACTAAAATAGAACATACTTTTGAGTTGATTTTAGATAAAATACAGATACATACAGGTAGGTATTTAGTATTTTCAAAATACGAAATAAATATGCAAGTACACACCATTACTACAACGACATTCTCAGTAACAGTAGCAAAAGAACGTTGGGTTCACTTAGACTGTAATACAGTATGGGGTTGTTTATCTACCTTAGTTGAATGCTCTGACTCCGAGGATGTGAGCAGAGTGGAGCTGGAGTGGAGCAAGGAGTAGAGCGTGTGTAATTTGGTTAGAGTGTGGAGCAGATTTAAAAAATGTTTGAGTGTCTCTCGCTCCAATGTCACTCCGGTACTTCTCAGCCACATGCTCTGCCCAGCATTTTTTATTTCCTTCATCACTGTTCTTGTAATTAGGTGTATTCTATTCCTGTTATTTAGCTTACCCAACCACTAATGCACAGAGATGTTGATATGGGTATACCAAGAAATAGGTCACACAGCCTGTGTAATTGAAAGTAAGACAACGAATGAGCGCATGCTGCAGCACCGAAGACGTTTAGATTTCTATACAGGCTGTTGTTAAGAAAAGAGGAAGTTTGCTACAGTGCTAAAGTTCTCTATCAACTGTAAGAGGTGAGCCCAACAGAACCAGTGACTACTGAAGTATCCGATCCTCAATAGATTAGAGAAAATCCAGTTGTTTTTTAACACAGCGGCCACATATCATCAGGTAGGTCCTGGTTCAATAGCCAACAACATGGAATGTTGGAATGTTGAAAATGAATAGAGCGAATTTGGAGCGACTGTTATGTTTTTTTCAGAAAGGGAAAACTACAACAGGGGAGGATGTTGACTGATGAATGGGATTTTCGACCACTCACCTCCGCTCACATACTCTGCACTGACTGTAAGTCATTCTGCATAAGAATGTCTGCTAAACTACCAAAATGTATATATAAATGTAAAAATTAACAATTGCAAAGCAGACCGGGTATTATTATTGGCCTTCTTCAGGAGCAGAGTTCATTATAATAATACCCAGCATGCTTTGCAAGTGTTCATTTTCACATATACATTAACATTTTGGTCATATAGCAGACACTCTTATCACACCATAGTGCCATCAGACTTCTGATACCAATGCTGGGTGAAAATTATGAACCACTATAATTTAATACAAATACTTATAATATAAACCATTTTTAAAACATACAAATTACAGGTCTCAAACATATCGTGTTACAAAATACATTGGATTCTAGTTCAGGTCAGTGAAATACAAATGACAAAATACTCAAAAGTAATTTAAATACTTCCCATCTCTGGTGTGTGTGTGCGTGCGTGCGTGCGATTCAATCAGTTCAAGCGTTAACCCATGATAACCCACAACTGCAGGTAATTTAGTGCGGCAGGTAGCTTAGTGGTTAGAGTGTTGGGCCAGTAACTGAAAGGGTTGCTAGATCAAATTCCTGAGCTGACAAGGTACAAGGCAGTTAACCCACTGTTCCTAGGGTGTTGTTGTAAATAATAATGTGTTATTTACCGAGTTAAATAAAGTCAGTGAAAAGATTACACCAAAATATAGTTATCTCCCTCATTTTTTGTTCATCCTGTATATCCTTATAAAATATCCACTGTCTCCAAGAATGCAATGCCTTGTCATTTTAAGGACTTAATTGCCTTCAGAATTACAAGTTAACTGTAGCTCAAATTGTTTATTTATAGTTTCTTGGTGACTTATAGCAACTGGTCCCCCATACTAACAAGTGTAGACACTACCTTAAAAGACAACGGCAACAAGAGCAGCCGCTCACCGATTTGACACCTCTGACATCGACTAAATATAAATAATAATACTGCTATGCAGTTGTGGGTTATCGCAGGTTAACGCTGAAACTGATTGACTCTAGGGGTTGGATTCAATTCGTATCAGCGTAGTGGCGCAGAAGATCTGCGTTAAAATGTATGGGTAATTTCCGATTGAGCAGCGTTTACTGTGAATGCAGTATCCGCGACAACGGGAACATTGCCTTTAATTGTCAATTGCGCTATAAAGCGGATCTTCAGCGCTATGGATCGAATAGAGTTCTAGGCTTTAGATCAGCGTGTTAAAGTATTGTGGTGTACAAACGACCCAGGTTCGAAACCAGTCGGTCACAAAGACAGACAAGGAACCTCATTATATTGATAAACGTCAGTCAGTCTACAGTCTGTTGATGCCAGTGGAGTCACAGCCCAGAACAGTCGATGCCAACTCAAGTCCCAGTCCCACAGACACTGAGAGAGACACTGAGCCTGCGAGAGGGATGATGTGGGTTTGATACCTATTTGTCTTCGCTCCCCTCGGGGACGCAAGACGGAGTGCTCCTGTCCATTTCCATGGTGATCATTTACCTAAACAAAACAAACGCTTCATCGATCCCCTCAATCCTTTTTCAACGCAACAACCACGGAACGCACATACACATACACACACACACACACACACACACATACCGGTACACACGTGTGTACACACACACAGAAACACACACATAAAGAACAAACAGCCCACTCCACCTCACAGCATTGATCCCCCTACACACCACTTTGTCATCCCCTATAAAAAAAAATCCACTAAACAAGCTGCTGTCTCACTGCTGCCAGAGAGTACTGTACACCATTACACTGTTTTAGCAGGTTGTGTTCTTCCACACCAGATTAGAGAACTCTCACTTAGCTAGCGTTCTCTCTCTCCCCACCATCCTCCTTGCTAAACTAACCCAGTGGTCGTACCGATATGTTAGCTTTCTACCTAACGATAGTTGGCAACTAATACATCGAAATTGACAGTATATTAACTATATGCTATCTAACCAATTACCCAATGTGGTATAGTCAATGTGCGTTCTCAATGGATATTATTAATGAAGTCGTAAGATGTCTAGCTAGTAAATACTTATGCCAACAAGCTAGCAAATAGTTGGATATCATCAGCATCAACTTCCGGTACACAAGCAATGCACTGGTACACTCTTGTGAAAGGACACCGTTCGTTTACAGTATACTAAAATGAACTAATAGTATATAGTATATAATCATTAAGTATGTAGTATACAGTATTTTAGTATTGGTATTTGAACAGAGTTCATGTGTTTTTGTAACACTTCACATGTGATGATGTGGATTTTCACATGTAATCACATATCCTTTCACATGTGGATTCACATTTTCATATGGAATTTCACAGGTGATGCTCTGCAAACAAAAACGTATTTATAATGCACCCACTGTGCTTTTAAACTTACATATTTGATATGACTACATTGTGTTTTAATTTATACAGCGCCTGGGATTTGAACTCACAACCTCTTGGTTCACTGAATTGCAATCGTCCTGCTACACAACCATGTCTGTGTCCATAACTGATTCCACCAGTGGAGGTTCCTCAGAGGAGGCCCAAACTCCTCAGTGAATTACAGAAAAAACTGAATCGTGAAACATTAAAAAAGTTATAATTTTTAGATAAAACTATACTATATATATTCACATGTCACCAAATAATTGATTAAAACACACTGTTTTGCAATGAAGGTCTACAGTAGCCTCAACAACACTCTGTAGGGATAGTTTCCGTCATCCTCTGAGTACATTGACTTCAAAACAAAACGTAAGAGGCTCGTGGTTCTCACCCCCTTCCATATACATAAACAGTCATTATGACAACTTCCGGAGGACGTCCTCCAACCTATCAGAGCTCTTGCAGCATTAAGTGACATGTTGTCAGCCCAATCAAAGTATCAGCAAATTAATCTAGTACTGAAAGCATAAGCTACAGCTAGCTAGCACTGACATGCATAACATGTGGTGAGTAGTTGACACAAAGAGAGAGAAAGATAATAGTTGAACAGTTTTGAACCAATTAATTTCTTAGAAGCAAGATAGTGGGAATGCTATAATATGTTGTATTTTTTTCTTTCACTTACTTAGCTAGCAAATGCAGCTAGCTAGTTTACCCTACTCAAACACCCGGCTCAAATATAGAGGGATGCTATGTTAGCTAGCTGGCTATGGCTATCCAACACTGAAATACTTCCAAGTCAAGGTAAGCTTTTGGTTTTATTAATTTATTGCCACCGCGGCCTCCGGTGCACCTGCTAAACTGCTTGCTGACTGTATACTGTACTGCATGATTGTTGCGGGTTTACTAATGCGTTAGTTCTAGTGGCTTTGGTGAAAACGATGTAGGCTGCGTGTAGCGGTTAAAAGTTATGACATGAAGGTTTGGCTTAGAAATATTTTTTTGCCTTGTCACAGGCGGGGAGGCAGTGGAGCAGGTAGACAGCTTGAAGTTCCTCTGTGTCCAAATCACTAAAGACTTAAAATGTTGCCTCTTCCCCCTCAGGAGATTGAAAAAGCATATTGACTGGCTGCATCACTGCTTGGTATGGCAATAGCACCTCCCTCGATCGCATGACGCTACAGAAGGTTGTGCGGACAGCCCAGTACATCGCTGGGGCCGAGCTCCCTACCATCCATGACCTCTATATGAGGCGGTGTGAAAAGAAGGCCCGGAAAATCTTCAAAGACTCCAACCGTGCTGCCGCACAGCAACAGGTACCAGTGAATCAAGTCTGACACCCACAGGCTCCTGAACAGCTTCTATCCCCAAGCAATATGACTGATAAATAGCTAACAAAATAGCTACACAGACTGAGTCAACCGTCTATCTTTATCAACCTTTTATATCAGTCTTTGCACTGTCTCTATACACACTCACAGGGCCCTACACACTCACACATACTGTCACTCCAACACACACACAAACACTCACTCCATCATTTTCTCACTCACTCACACATAATATGCACATACACTTATATTGATTCTACACACCCCTGTTTATCTTATATCCTGTTACCTAGTCCCCTTACCCCTATACATATCTACCTCCATCACTCCAGTATCCCTGTACATATGGTATTGGTACTAACTTTAAAAATATTTTGTGTATATAGAATGCTTACTTACTTACTTTATTGTGTATTTCATATTTCGTATTCTTATTTCTCATGTGTTTTTTTTCTAGTAATACATTGTTATTGATTATTGTGTTGTTGGGTTTTGAATTTGCAAGAAAGGCATTACACTGTGCACTCAAGTCCACAAGTGAAAGGAAAAGGTGAGGAGAGTGTGTAGAGAAGGAATTACACGAGGATCAAAGGGATCATGCTGTTTGTATGTGGCTAATACACCCTAGATCAGCTAGATGCAGGCAAGAGTGTGCTAATCAAGGTATCAGTGCCTGTCACCTTGATTACTCAAATATCTCTCAACCTGTGTACTTATGTTGTAAACTTTCAATCATAAGTTAGGTTGTTGATACCTCATGATGTTAATACGGAAAATTAGACTATGACGCAGTAGCCTAAACCTATCAATGTTACATGTAGCTGGGTGAATGGAATACTGTATGAGTGACAATTATCCCATATACTGTAATAGAAATAAGGCCCATGCTCATAAAAAGAATGTATCGTCCTCCCTCATCTTAAATGGCACCGAACACCACAGGATTCAATTTATATTCCTACACTTGGGTTTTAAAGAAAATCTCAGCTTTGTCAAAACTACACTCAAGAAAAACAATTATGTTTATCACAGTGATTCAGGAGTAACATTAAACCAGAATAATATGCCACACCAACATTGCACAACTATCCAGAAAACCCTCAAATTGTCAAATCAATGATAAGAGAATAGTCAGAATAACTGACAACTAAAATAGCAGTGCAGCTGGCAGTCTTTTGCTAAGTGAAGAGATATATTATAGGTAATGAATGTGTAGGGGAATGCTACAGACTTTGTGGCACAGCAGAAAGGTCAGTGTACCTCAAATCCAGAGATGGTGAGTTCAAATCCCAGGTTGGGTTACACTTTAGCTGAACAGTGATAACACATGTAATTACACATGTGAAAACTTGATCACATGTGAAGTAAAAAAAAACATGTTAAAAGTGTTCAGAAAATACATGTGGTGTTCCAAAAACACTTTTTTGCGTGTCGTGTGAAATCACGTGATTCAACATGTGACAACATTACACTACACTGTTAGCCATTGCTGTTCATTTCGTGCTTTTGTGTTGTAATTTTAAAGTACATTTCTACAGTAAAGGCATTTCACTGTACTTGTGCATGAGACATTGAAACTTGAAGACAGGGGTGAGCCATCAGACCCCAATATAATCAAACACAGCAAAACACACACACACACACACACACAGACACACACACACACACACACACACACACAACACACACACACACACACACACACTCACATTCCTTCAGGGTGGAGCATGAAGCGGCAGACAAAAGCATTGTACCCCACAGGCCAGACTATTAGGGATAATACACCGCAGCCTCCATGTATTGTTCCTCTCACCATGATTACAGAGACCAACATGTAACAACATCTCAGACCCCACTATGTTACAGTCCATGACACAGAGAGAGAGCGAGAGAGAGAGAGAGAGAGAGAGAGAGAGAGAGAGAGAGCAAAGCAAAGCATTAATACTACTCAGTGATGCAGTAAATTAATTTTCAATTGGTTCTCTGGGTTCGAACAAAATTGTTTTGTTGAGGGGTGAAAAAGAGATTAAGGTTTTAATTATACTTGGTAATTCATTCCACCAAATAAATCTGTGCTAAAACGATCTCTTCTGAGGCGGCCGTGATGTGTCAGGCATATCCCGGGCGCGGTTAATAAGACACGGTTATTAAGACACACACACACACGCATTCGCGCGCACACACACACACACGTGTGCACACACACACAGGCACGCACACACACATACACACGCTAGCCCATCAGTCATGTTTAAAGCTGTGCAGCCTCTTCCTCTGTACTGCACTTTAACAACTAATAACACTTCCTGTTTCTAAAGACAACAGATTAATCAAGGAGGCACCCAGGCTGAGGCAGAAGTTGGAGGGGACTGTTAGTCTATCTAAGGCCACTAATTATCTGGAATTTACTTAGTTTAATAACATCATTATTACAAATGAATTGCTTCTCAGTCACACCTTGGGATATCGTGAGAACATATGATATATAGCTGATTGCATTTATATAGTCAATTTCACGAAGCAGTTTTACATTTAAAAATCGGAGCTCACCTAACACCAATTTTCCTATCTGAGGAAAAAAAGTGTTTAAATTATATCAGCCATGTTTGGTCGATAATCAATTGATGTTTTGATCTAATTTGATCGTGATAACTGCTGAAAGTGTTGCTGAGTGTGTGCCCAACAATTAGAGAGGAATTACTGACAATTACCTCAGACACCTTCTGACACCATACGATTTACCTGTCAGCTATGTTCAGGTGACAAGCAACTCCTATTGGAAAAGGTGTTAGCCTTCAACCCTCAGCCTTTTGCCAAATTGTTTGAATAAATTAAATCGATGTAAATCTTGTTTGGGTTTTTGCACTCTGGAGAGAGGTTCTAAATAGATGAAGGTAAGTGAGAAGAGAGAGAAAGAGGGGGATCGAGAAAGAGAGATAGGGAGAGAGAGAGACAGAGGGGGGAGAGAGAGAGAGAGAGAGTGGAAGAAAGAGAGGTGATGATCGGGGCTGTCAAACTCTAAAAATAAGTCATCTCGATTTTCTGTATTTAATCGCATTTAAACACAATTTTCGAATTTGCTTAAATTTTGTCCTAAAGAAAGATGTTTCCATTTAACGTGCATTTGATTGTAAGGGAAAACGAAATAATCTGTATTAGAATGTTTTAATAGCAATTATGTCTACTACGGCATTTGTGAAAATGCTATAGCAATACAGTGGTAGAGCGGCCAGCCATAATTCACTTTGAACCTTACTGTGTGCTTACAGGAAGTTGCAACAGCGCGACTTTAGAGCATTAGAACAGCTAAAAGCCACAAAATACACCTGAATGGATTTCTTCAAATATGTAAATGCCACTAAATACTCCTCAGTTTCATCAGCTGTCCGGGTGGCTGGTCTCAAACGATCCTGCAGGTGAAGAAGCCAGATGTGGAAGTCCTGGGCTGGCGTGGTTACACGTGGTCTGTGAGGCCCAGTTGGACGTACTGTCAAGTGTCTAAAATCACGTTGGAGGCTGCTTATGGGTAGAGAAATTAAGCTTAATTTCTCTGGCAACAGCTCTGGTGGACCTTCCTGCAGTCAGCATGTGAATTGCACGCTCCCTCAAAACTTGAGACATCTGTGGCGTTGTGTTGTGTGACAAAACTGCACATTTTAGAGTGGCATTTTATTGTCCCCAGCACAAGGTAAACCTGTGTAATGATCATGCTGTTTAATCATCTTATTGATATGCCACACCTGTCAGGTGGATGGATTATCTTGGCAAATGAGAAATGCTCACTAATAGGGATGTAAACAAATTTGTGCATAACATTTAAGAGAAATACACATTTTGTGTGTATTGAACATTTCTGGGATCTTTATTTCAGCTGATGAAACATGGGACCAACACTTGACATGTTGGGTTTGTATTCTTATTCAGTGTAAATAAGAGTCTGGTAGCAGCAATTGTGATGTGTATAGCGTGTGTGTGTGTGTGTGTGTGTGTGTGTGTGTGTGTGTGTGTGTGTGTGTGTGTGTGTGTGTGTGTGTGTGTGTGTGTGTGTGTGTGTGTGTGTGTGTGTGTGTGTGTGTGTGTGTGTGTGTGTGTGTGTGTGTGTGCTAAGGTGTGGAAAATCAGAGCAGGTGGTCAGTCCAGTTCAAGTCTTCAGCAGTGTGATGGCTTGTAGATAGAACTGTCTCTGAGCTTGTTGGTATCAGACCTCATGCTCTGATATCGTCTTCCCAACGGTAAAGGAGTGAATAGCTCATGTCTGGGGAGTGCTGCGTCCCTGATGATGATGATGCAGAACTTCCACAGGCACCGTTTCAAGTAAATGTCCTGCATGAGTGTAAACCCTGCCCCAGTGATGTACTGGGTCATCTTCACCACCCGCTGGAGTGCCTTGTGGTCGTGTATGGAGCAATTCCCACACCAGGCCGTGATGCAACTGGTCAGGATGCTCTCGATGGTGCAGTGGTAGTATTTGGAGAGGCTGCTTGCCGAATTACTTCAGGCTTCTTAGGAAGTAGAGATGCTGTTGTTCCTCTATTGACAAGAGTGGTGGTGTTAATGGTTCATGTCAAGTCATCGTGATGTGGACACAGGGGAACGTAAAACTGCTGAGTCTCTCTACTGCAGTCCCGTTAATGTTTCCTTTGTTTTGCTGATGTTGAGGGAGAGGTTGTCCAGGCACCACAATGCCAGTTCACTTATCTCGTCCCTATACTGTAGGCTGAAACTACAACTATTCTGAAACTATTATCTTTTACTACAAAATGAAATAAAAACCATCATAAATTGTGTCAAGTTTTTGATTTTTTTCTTCTAAACTTTGGGCAAAAATCAACTGTCTGGCAGGTAAATTCTGCCAGTAGATGTCAATGTTTCAAATAGTCCTAGCTTGTCTATCACTATCACTAGCTAACAGGGAAGACATCCGAGGGAGAGCACGGAGCGTGACTGGGCCAAGCTAGAACAGCCTGTGAAGTTGCTGGAGTTCGCAATCAACACTGACCAACTTCAAACTGACAGCCAGTCACTGACAGCTTGCCAGATGGGCCCAAGTGTGTCTCTGACACTTTGCACAATAGAGATGGAGCTACTGATGAGGGAAGCAGAGTCTTTTGTAGTTCAGCAAATCAGAGCATACAGCCATGGAGCAGCAGGACCCCAGGAAGATTGCAGCACAATGAATCCAGCAAGCATCTCGACCACAGTGCTTCAGAAATATATAGCTTCCTCGCATCGAAGATTGTGTCTGAGGTCACTGTCCAGCCGGAGGGTAAAGGGCATTAAGTGCCCTGTGTGAACCTGGGGGGCATGTTTACAGACATCTCTCCAATTCTGGCAGGCAACAATGGTTGTTTATCCAAAGCTGTGCCCTGTGGCAGTGGATCTGGTTTTTGCCCCTGCATCCCAAGCGTTCATGGAGAGAATATTCTGTTTGTGGACTACTGTCATCAGGCTTGAGAAACCAGATCACCACCTCTCTGGAATGCAGTCTTCTTGAAAATAAACCAGAAAGTCTTGTTTGGTTGAACAGAAACACACACAAGCTGGCTGGCTGTGAACTGATAGATTTGTTGTATTGTTTTCTTGACCCTATTTAAAGGGCATAGTCAGTGATATATATTAATACTACAGAACTGTGCCATGACTTTTTAAAACTTTTATTTAACTAGGCAAGTCAGTTAAGAACAGGGCAAAACAACAGAATCTTACCTTGTCAGCTCAGGGATTCAATCTTGCAACTGTTCAGTTACTAGTCCAACACTCTAACCACTAGGCTACCTGCCTCCCCAACACTCTGACCACTAGGCTACCTGCCTCCCCAACACTCTGACCACTAGGCTACCTGCCTCCCCAACACTCTGACCACTAGGCTACCTGCCTCCCCAACACTCTGACCACTAGGCTACCTGCCTCCCCAACACTCTAACCACTAGGCTACCTGCCTCCCCAACACTCTAACCACTAGGCTACCTGCCTCCCCAACACTCTAACCACTAGGCTACCTGCCTCCCCAACACTCTAACCACTAGGCTACCTGCCGCCCCTACTTCATTTGCTGTTTTTTCCCCTCTCTATGTCCGTCAGATAAAGGTAAAGGTACTTGATTATTCTTACATCTACTACTAAAGTTTTAAAAAGCGTTGGATTGGTGTAAACATAGAGAGTTTCCTTCTACCATATTTATTGCACCAGTCTAGGCACTTATCTTTTAAAACCAAGTCACATTAAAATTGATTTATCATTTAAAGCTAACCAAACATACTGTATGTCCTGACCATGGAGTTGTATGGAGTCCTCTAGTGGCCAAAAGCCTGTATTAACATGGGCAGCGCCATTGAGGACTTCCAACTTCATTGACTGATCCCTCCTGATGACCCGGTTGGCATGTCCTGATGGAGGGATCAGCCAATGAATTGTAATTGTGAAAAAGCAAATGTACTATTTCAAGATGGTCTCAAGGGCACTGCCCATGTTCTCACAGACACCAACATGACACAGGTATAGAGATGGTATGTCTATCCAAGTCTATGGTCCTGGCCCATCAACTTATGTATTACTGCCCCCAAGAGGCAAGTAGTGACATCCCTAAAAAACTAACTAGGCCTACAACACATAAATGTTTCCTAGCCTCTCATGCATAAGCTACTTTCTGTCCCTAACACTAAAACAAAATGTTTTCAGCAAACTGAAACTAAATAAAAAATAGTAAATCAAATCTGTTAGCTAACTGAAAATGAACCGAATTTAAAATAAAATTCAAAAAATGTATAGAATTAAAAACTAACATTAAATCACAAAACTATAATATCCTTGGTGGCCATGTTGCTGGGGATCAGAAATGTCCCATGCGAGTGAAACAGGTTAAAGTTTCCAGGGTGAGAGTAGCGCAGAAAGTGTCGTGCTGAGGCAGGGCAAAGGTTGAGGGAGTCTGAGAGGGTCCCTGTGAGTAGTAGGCCAGCAAAGAGTGTGCTTCTTGGCATTTATTGCTATGGTCATTAATTGTACCTAGAAGAAATCCTAGAAGATTGAATTTGTAGTAGCATCAGCAGATACAGTTGAAGTCGGAAGTTTACATACACTAAGATGGGAGTCATGAAAACTTGCAACCACTCCAAAAATGTCTTGTTAACAAACTATAGTTTTGGCAAGTCAGTTAGGACATCTACTTTGTGCATGACACAAATCATTTTTCCAACAATTGTTTACAGACAGATTATTTCACGTATAACTCCCTGTATCACAATTCCAGTGGGTCAGAAGATTACATACACTAAGTTGATTGTGCCTTTAAACAGCTTGGAAAATTCCAGAAAATTATGTCATGGCTTTAGAAGCTTCTGATAGGCTAATTGACATAATTTGATTCAATTGGAGGTGTACCTGTGGATGTATTTCAAGGCCTACCTTCAAACTCAGTGCCTCTTTGCTTGACATCATGGGAAAATCAAAAGAAATCAACCAAGACCTCATAAAAAAAATGTGTACACCTCCACAAGTCTGGTTCATCCTTGGGAGCAATTTTCAAACGCCTGAAGGTACCACGTTCATCTGTACAAACAATAGTACACAAGTATAAACACCATGGGACCACTTAGCCGTCATACTGCTCAGGAAGGAGACGCGGTCTGTCTATTTGAGATGGACGTACTTTGATGCGAAAAGTGCAAATCAATCCAAGAACAACAGCAAAGGACCTTGTGAAGATGCTGGAGAAAACAGGTACAAAAGTATCTATATCCACAGTAAAACGAGTCCTATATTGACATAGCCTGAAAGGCCGCACAGCAAGGAAGAAGCCACTGCTCCAAAACCGCCATAAAAAAAAGCCAGACTACGGTTTGCAACTGCACAAAGATTGTACTTTTTAGAGAAATGTCCTCTGGTCTGATGAAACAAAAATAGAACTGTTTGGCCATAATGACCATCGTCTACTAACCTGACATAGTTACACCATCTCTGTCAGGAGGAATGGGCCAAAATTCACCCAACTTATTGTGGGAAGCTTGTGGAAGGCTACCCGAAACATTTTACCCAAGTTAAACAATTTAAAGGCAATGCTACCAAATACTAATTGAGTGTATGTAAACTTCTGTCCCACTGGGAATGTGATGAAAGAAATAAAAGCTGAAATAAATCATCCTCTCTACTATTATTCTGACATTTCACATTTTTTTAATAAATTGGTGATCCTAACTGACCTAAGACAGGGAATTCTTCACTATGATTAAATGTCAGGAATTGTATTTGGCTAAGGTGTATGTAAACTTCTGACTTCAACTGTATGTATTTTGGTGTTAGAGATTTTAGTGCAGAAGAACAACAGGGGGTTTGAGAGAAGGTGTTCCAGCATCCCAGGCCAACACCCTTGTGTAGGATCTGTTAGGGCCAAAGTAGTGAGAAGGGGTGATGGGTTTATTGGGGATTGTGTTATAGATCTAGGTTTAGATGCTGGTGCAATGTCTTTTTTTTCCTATTTCCATTTTTTGTGTGCAAAATAAACAATGCACTTTCTGAACTGTGAAAGACAGCAATATGCAACAAAGCGTCTAGTCTGCCGGAGAGCCACACAAACAACAAAAAGAAAACTCACTGACCTGATGGTGTGGCAGGAAGGTCAGTTTGCTGCCAACAAAGAGGTTGATGCCAAGTGAGTCCCAAGTGTGCTCACAACAAATAATGCTCTGTAATGGTCAACTAATGTTAAGCTATCTTGTAATCAAAAAGTTAGGTGAAGGTATGGTAAGTTACTAGCAGCTAGTTGCAGGTAAGTTACCAGCAGTTACTGGCTATTAAGTTACTGTGCATTTTACAATAACTTACAGACAGATAGTTGCCAGTTAGGTAAAGCAAAATTCAAAGCAACTTCCAGGCCACTTACTTTCATTAAGTTACTGTGAAATGCACTGTAACCTCTTAACAGTGCAGGTCTTTATTTTCCCATGCTTTTTGTAACCTGTTGTTTAACCTACTTTCACTTCAACCAGTAGCCTGTAGTGTACCATAGAATCACAGGAACTATTTAACAGTAACATTTCATGGCATAAAGGAAAACATGGTGGAGAAGTAAAGGACAAGGTGGTTCTTCAAACAAAACTATCACAGCAGTGAAGAACCCTTCCTAGGCAGTAAATAACCCTTCCTGGAGAATTGTTACCCATATCACCCTCACTCCTGACAAAGAACACCACCAGAGCCTTTTTTTGTGTAGCGCTTGCTAGGAACATATCATGAGTAAAGGAAAGCATGAGCGGAGGAAAGAAGGTGATTCAGAAAAATAATGGAATGAGCAGAGGGAAGGATCAAGGGAGAGAGAAAGAGACAGATAGAGAAAGAGAGAGAGAGAGAGATAAAGATCATCTTTAGAGGGAAGGAGAGATAATGAAGGTGGTGTGAGTAGCAGTGAGAGTAGAGGTGGATTACTCTGATTACTGTAAATATTTGCTCGAGGCTCAAGAGGCTGTCAGAGAATGAGAGTGCATTCACCTGGTAAACAAACACGAGGACACATATACACAATCACACATGCATACACAGACAAATAGGAACACACAAACACAATAGCTGATTCATAAGAAACAAGTAAGTACTCCTCTCTGACAGCTCTCTGCACACGCACAAAATGCTGGGCTAAAAACAATCCAATTTGGCTTATTTGGTAACCCAACGCTGGGTAAATATTGGACAGAACACACAGAGGGTCATTTTGACCAAGCCAGTTGGGTTGTGTGACTAGCCTAACATGTTGGGTTGTTTGGATTGCCAAGACATGGGTTAATTTAAACATAAATATATTTTTTTAACCATCATTTGGTATTTTTTTAAATGTAATCCATAGGTTACTTTCAGGGGGCATGGCCTATTTGGGGTGTGGCTTTCAGATAATTATTTCTGGTCACCTGTAAGAGTAAATGTCATTCCTGTTAATCATATTAAGTTTGTAAAAGGCTAATTTCAAAAAACATTTATGTTCATTACATATTCTATTATAAAAATCATAAACAATTTATTAAAGGTCATGAACAGTCAAAATCATGTTTTTTCATGTAACATTATGATATTTGGTTGAAATCTGATTAAAGTATGATGACTGAAGTGTGAATAATGACTGTTGCGTCGACATTGATGTTTGATTATGAAGTTACTGGTCCCCTCCCCCGTGTCAAACAATTATATTCAGGAGGTGGGATTAATAAGGAAATAGGGTGACATCACCATAACTATAATTTTAATACACCAATGGTAACATGATATTCTCTTATCTATTTTAAATAATTACCACTTTGTAACCAACAACGGCGAAGGTATGTTTGCAGAGGGGCGTGGTTTATATAGCTAGATAGCTACTCTTCTGGTGCCAAAATTTTATTGTTGGATGTCAGCAAATATAATTACAAGTTTACAATATTAATCTATGGCAAAGATACTTATATGTTTCCCCTTTCATCTGTGTCTGGTGTTAGCTAGTTACTGGCTAGCTAGGTCTTCAGCCAGCATGGAACTAAAGGGGGGAAGGGTTATTCAAAACTCTGATGCAGTTTGTCAGTGCTGCTGTGAATCACATCTCAAAATACACTTCTTATGCAATTAAAGTCATACAATATCAAAAATAAATAACAACAGCTGTGATGGAAAAATAAAGTTTCAATCAAATGTTCTAAATGCAGACAGATAATTTGTTTGTTCAATATGGTGGGACTTTTATTGTCTGGAAAATGTATTACATGAGAAATGGTGATGGAAATGTTTTTATGTGCAAATACTGATTTAATAACCATCATATTGAAGTCAATGATGACATGCTGTGTGGTCCTCCCACTATGACCCGGGAAAGCATGCAGTTTATTATGCTACAGATGAAAGAAATTATAATGAATTTCACAGGGTAGTGAAAGTGCAAGGTGATCTTGATGCTCCTGTCCAATAAATATCAATGGTCTTATTCTGGTGACATGATGCTAGATACTTGACTAGTGTTTGACAAATTAACATAATCTCGCTCTTATCCATAATAGTCTAATCATGTAGACTAGCCTACTCGCACAGACTACCTGCACTGAATCTGCAAGATGTTGGTTAGAGCGCAGGTGCCAAGACTATAGTAGGTATATTTGCTATTTAATGTAAAGTAGTAGAGTTGAAAATGTGATTGAAACACATTCAACTTTAGATCTTTATTCAGTACATGAAAACGTAAGCGAAAAATTACATTTTGTGTGCACTATGTCATCACGCATTGATTTTTATCCGCAACAAGTCAATTTGGTGGAAACATACCACTGGTGGGGATATTTGCATATTTTCTTTGTACAGATTTTAGAATATTCGCTTGAAATTATGTCGCCAATTGGTTGGAAACCTAGCTACTGATGCAAATTCATTGTTGTTTGAGTTGCTTTGTGTATCACCAAACTTGCTTGAGAGGATTTTACTGCAGCACCGCATCTAAGTTTCTTGACATAGGCACTTCAAAGAGCTGTCAGTCAAGGCAAGCTCATGAATATAAGCTCCCCACCCACTCAGCCTGTCTTTTCAAACGTCCTGGTAGTTAGCTGTGAGAGAAAAAGTCATTCTTAAAACATTTTGGGTATTTCTATCCTCAAAACAATATTAGGGGTAATATTTTAGCCACTCAAAAGGCTGTTTTAGATGGGAATCAGAATGACTGTTCGGGACCATTAAGATATGTATCACTAAACTTACCACCATTTTGAAATACTTATCCATACTAACTCTAAGCAGACCTTCAGTTGTCCTCCAATATACCTCCCACAAAAACAAAACAACAATAAAAGAACAGAAGAATAAATCCTTCCCCTTTCCCCTTAGATAATTCCAGCATTCATCTGTCCTGTGCTTTTACATAGTTAAGAGTGCGACCTTATTGGTGCCTCGGTAGTGGCCATTCTCCTTAATGCAGATTATTGGTCAGTGGCTATGTCTCTATGCAATACAAATAAAAAAAATATTCATAGTCTTGGCCAGACTTGAATCTGCTCTTAAAGACTTAATGAGAAACATATTTTATTTTTTACTTATGTATACTCTGACAGTAAAGGGGTCTGGTTTGCCACATGTTCAGCTCCCATACCCATCCCCATCCGCTGCGGAGTGAATGTCGGTAATATGTGTCCATGCTATGTGCAGTCAACTTTACTGAACAAAAATATAAACCCAGCATATAATGTGTTGATCCCATGTTTCATGAGATGACATAAAAAATCCCAGAAATTTAACAGATGCACAAAACGCGTATTTCTCTTACATTTTGTGCATACAATTTGTTGATCACCTTGTTAGTAAGCATTTCTCTTTTGCCAAGATAATCCATCCACCTGACAGGTGTGGCATGTCAAGAAGCTGATTAAAAAGTATGATCATTACACAGGTGCACCTTGTACTGGGGACTATAAAAGGCATTCTAAAATGTGCAGTTTTGTCACATTACACAATACCACAAATGTCTCAAGTTTTGAGGGAGCGTGCAATTGGCATGCTGAATGCAGGAATGTTCACCAGAGAAACGAATTGTAATTTCTCTACCATAAGCCACCTCCAAACGTCATTTTAAAGAATTTGTCAGTACATCCAACCGGCCTCACAACCGCAGACCACGGCTAAACACACCAGCCAAGGACCTCCACATCTAGCTTCTTCACCTGCGGGACCATCTGAGACCAGCCACCTGGACAGCTGACAAAACTGTCTGTAATAAAGCCCTTTTGTGGGGAAAAACCCATTCTGATTGGCTGGGCCTTGCTCCCAAGTGGGTGGGCCTATGGCCTCCCAGGCCCACCCATGGCTGCGCCTCCTGCCCAGTCATATGAAATGCATAGATTAGTTCCTTATGAATGTATTTTAATTGATTGATTTCCTGATATATGAACTGTAACACTGTAAAACTGTTGAAATTTGTTGCATGTTGCATCTATATTTTTGTTTAGTATAGTAATGTTTAGTATAGTAATTAGTGTTTGTGAAGTAAATATAGTAATTATTATTCATTACTGTCTAAGACTGGTTGTGCCTTGTGAGACAGATGAGACACTTCTAAAGTATACATCAGCGGAGACTCCTCAGACGTGGAAGGGGAGGACCATCCTCCAGGGAATTTCATAAAACATTTACATTTTTTTTTTAAGTTATCATTTTTAGATAAAACTATACTAAATATAATCACGTCACCAAATAATTGATTAAAACACACTATTTTGCAAAGAAGGTCTACATTATCCTCAACAGCACTCTATAGGGCAGCACTATGGTGTTGCCGGGGAAACAGCTAGCTTCTGTCCTCTGAGTACATTGACATCAATACAAATCTAGGAGGCCCATGGTTCTCACCTCCTTCCATAGACTTACACAGTAAGTATGACAAATTCCCCGAGGACGACCTCCAACCTATCAGAGTTCTTGCAGCATGAAGCTAGAGAGAGATTGTCTTTTTTTTTTTCATTTTCAGTTTCACTTACTTAGCTAGCAAATACAGCTAGCTTGTTTAGCCTACTGAAACACCCTACTCAAACAGAGGGATGCTATGTTAGCTAGCTGGCTATGACTATCCCACACAACACTGGAACTCTTCCAAGTCAAGGTAAGCTTTTGGTTTTACTAATTTTTTGCGACCGGGCCCGCCGGGGAAACTGTTTACCTTACGGCATGTTTGTAGGGGGTTTACTAACGCGTTAGTTATATTAGCTATGCTGACTGACGTTACTTTAGCTAATATGGTGACAATGATGTAGGCTGTGTGTAGCGGTTTGGCTTGGAAATATTTTTCACATGCAGCTGCACAGGTCTTGTGCATTGAAACGAAGAGGTGAAAGGAGGAGAGCGCATAACGTAGATTGCGAGAAGGAATACAACATGGCTGCAATGAAATCGTGAGCTGTGTTGACGCGTGATCAGGGGTGTATTCATTCCGCCGATTCTGTTGAAAAACGTTTCTTAAACAAGCAAACGGAACGAAACGGGGATAAACATACCTGAATTTGTCCAATAGAAACTCCCGTTTGCAATTGTTGGACTAATGATTACGCCCACTGTCAGCTAGATGCAGGCAAGAGTGTGCAAGGCGGTATTGAATGTCACTGTCTGTCCATGTGTCACTGTCTGTCACATCAAATTTGTCTCTCAACCTGTGTGCACCTTCGTTGTTAACTTTCCTTCATAGGCTAGGTTGTAGCAACTTCATGATGGGTTTAGGGAAAACTCAAATGTCATGTAGTAGCCTAAACCTATCACTGTTACATTTAACTGGGTGAATGGAATATGAATGACAGTCATGACAGTCAATGCTGTAATAAAAATAAGGCCATGTCCATGAAAAAAAAAAGTGTCCTTCCTCATCTGAAACGGCACTGACCGCCACTGGTATACATTGATCATTTGTCCTGGCCAGCGTGATAGGCCTACATTTAGTTTCCTTATTTTTTGCCAAAGGAAAGGAATAGGTTAGTCCTCTCAGGGTCAATAACAAGAGAAAAACTACATAAAATCACTTCAAATCAAATCCAACTTTATTTGTCACATGCACTGATGTCACGCCCTGACCTTAGAGATCCTGTTTTGTGTTTCTATGATTTTCTATTTCTATGATTTGGCCGGGTATGGTTCTCAATCAGGGACAGCTGTCTATCGTTGTTTCTGATTGGGAACCATAAATGGTTACCCTTTTTTCCACCTGTGTTTGTGGGAAGTTAACTTTGTTTGATGGCACACAGCCTTAAGCTTCACGGTTTGTTTTGTATTGTTTATTGTTTGTCGGCGTCATTTCTTTAATAAAGTCAAATGTACGCTCACCACGCTGCACCTTGGTCCTCATCCTTCAACAGCCGTGACAGAACTTCCCACCACCAAAGGACCAAGCAGCGTGGTAAAGAGGACTCCTGGACATGGGAGGAGATCGTGGATGGTAAGGGACCCTGGAGGCAGGCTGGGGAGTACCGCCATCCACGGGAGGAAGTGGAGGCAGCTACGGGGGACCGGCAACATTATGAGGGAACACGGCTGGCAAGGAAGCCCGAGAGGCAGCCCCAAAAAACATTTGGGGGGGCCACACAGGGAATGTGGCTGAGTCAGGTTCGAGACCTGAGCAAACTCCCCGTGCTTACAGTGGCGAGCATGTGACTGGTCAGGCCCCGTGCTATGGGGTGATGCACACTGTGTAGCGGCTGAGCATTCACAGGCCAGTGTGCTTGGTGCCAGCGTCCCGCATTTGCCGGGTGGAAGCGGGCAACCAGCCAGAACGGGTGGTGCCAGCTCTGCGCTCCAGACCGCCAGTGCACCTCCACGGCCCAGTGTATCCGGTGCCTCGGCCAAGGAAGAGGCCTCCTGTGTGTCTCCCCAGCCTGGTGAGTTCTGCGCCCAGCCCAGAGCCTCCAGAGATGGCCTCCAGCCCGGTCCCTCCAGCGACGCCCTCCTGTCCGGTCCCTCCAGCGACTCCCTCCAGTCCGGTCCCTCCAGTCCGGTCCCTCCAGAGTCGCCCTCCAGAGTCGCCCTCCAGAGTCGCCCTCCAGAGTCGCCCTCCAGAGTCGCCCTCCAGAGTCGCCCTCCAGAGTCGCCCTCCAGAGTTGCCCTCCAGTCCAGACCCTCCAGAGTCGCCCTCCAGTCCAGACCCTCCAGCGTTCCCCTCCAGTCCGGAGCTTCCAGCGACGCTCTCCAGTCCGAAGACGACGGCCTCCAGTCCGGAGACGCCGTCTCCAGTCCGGAGCCTCCAGCGAGGACGGTTGCCCAGTCCGGGGCCCGCAACGAGGGCGCCCACACCAGAGGTGCCATCAAAGTGGGGTGAGCCAGTGGTGGAGCGGGGTCTGCGTCCCGCACCTGAGCTGCCGCCATGGATAGATAACCACCCAGACCCTCCCCTATAGGTTTAGGTTTTGCGTCCGGAGTCCGCACATTTTGGGGGGGGGGGGGGGGGGTACTGTCACACCCTGACCTTAGAGATCCTTTTATGTCTCTATTTTGGTTTGGTCAGGGCGGGAGTTAGGATGGGCATTCTATATGTTGTGTTTCTATGATTTTCTATGTTTTGGCCGGGTATGGTTCTCAATCAGGGACAGCTGTCTATCGTTGTCTCTGATTGGGAACTATACTTAGGTACCCTTTTTCCCACCTGTGTTTGTGGGAAGTTAACTTTGTTTGATGGCACATAGCCTTAAGCGTCACGTTTTGTCGGCGTCATTTTTTTAATAAAGTAAAATGTACGCTCACCACGCTGCACCTTGGTCCTCAATCCTTCAACAGCCATGACAGCTGAATACAACAAGTGTAGACTTTACCGTTAAATGCTAACTTACAAGCCCTTAGCCAGCAGTGCAGTTCAAGAAGAGTTAAGATAATATTTACCAAGTAGAATAAAATAAAAAAGTAACGCAATAAGAATAACACGGTTATATACAGGGGGCACCGGTACCGAGTCAGTGTGTGGGGGTACAGGTTAGTTGAGGTAATTTGTACATGTAGGTGGGGGTGAAGTGACTATGCGTAGATAATAAACAGTGAGTAGCAGCAGTGTTCAAAAGGAAGGGGGGGTCAATGTAAATTGTCAGGTGGCGATTTTATTAATTGTTCAGCAGTTTTACGGCTTGGGGGTAGAAGCTGTTGAGGAGCTGCTTGGTCCTAGACTTGGCGCCCCGGCACCGCTTGCCGTGCGGTAGCAGAGAAAACCGTCTATACCTTGGGTGACTGGACTAATTTTATGGGCATTCCTCTGACACCGCCTATTATATAGGTCCTGGATGGCAGTAAGCTTGACCCCAGTGATGCACTTGGTCATTCACACTACCCTCTATTACGCCTTACGGTCAGATGCTGAGCAGTTGCCATACCAGGCGGTAATGCAACCGGTCAGGATGCTCTTGATGGTGCAGCTGTAGAATCTTTTGAGGATCTGGGGACCCATGCCAAATCTTTTCAATCTCCTGAGGGGGAAAATGTTTTGTCGTGCCCTCTTCACGACTGTCTTGGTATATTTGGACCATGATAGTTTGTTGGTGATGTGGACACCAAGGAACTTGAATCTCTCGATCCGCTACACTATAGCCCCGTCGATGTTAATGGGGGCCTGTTCGGCCTGCCTGTTCCTGTAGTCCACGATCAGCTTCTAAGTCTTACTCACATTGAGGGAGCGGTTGTTGTCCTGGCACCACACTGCCAGTTCTCTGACCTCCTCCCTGTAGGCTGTCTCATCATTGTCGATGATCAGGCCTACCACTTGTGTCGTCAGCAAACTTAATGATGTTGTTGGAGTCGTTTTTGGCCACACAGTCGTGGGTGAACAGGGAGTACAGGAGGGGAATAAGTACTCACCCCTGAGGGGTCCCAGTGTTATGGCTCAGTGTGGCAAATGTGTTGTTGCCTACTCTTACCACCTGGGGGCGGCCCGTCAGGAAGTCTAGGATCCAGTTGCAGAGGGAGGTGTTTAGTCCCAGAGTCCTTAGCTTAGTGATGAGCTTTGTAGGCACTATGGTTTTGAACGCTGAGCTGTGGTCAATGAACAGCATTCACACAAAGGACAGTGTGGAGTGCGATTGAGATTGTATCATATGTGGATCTGTTGAGGCGGTATGCGAATTGGAGTGGAGGAGGGTGTCCGGGAGGATGCTGTTGATGTGAGCCATGACCAGCCTTTCAAAGCACTTCATGGCTACCGACGTGAGTGCCATGGGGCGGTATCATTTAGGCAGGTTACCTTCGCATCCTTGGGCACAGAGACTATGGGGGTCTGCTTGAAACATGTAGTTATCACAGACTCGGTCAGGGAGAGGTTGAAAATGTCAGTGAAGACACTTGCCATTTGGTCCACGCATGCTTTGAGTACACGTCCTGATAATCCGTCTGACCCAGCGGCTTTGTGAATATTGACCTGTTTAAAGGTTTTGTTCTCATCGACTACCGATAGCGTTATCACACTGTCATCCAGAACAGCTGGTGCTCTCGTGCATGCTTCAGTGTTGCTTGCCTCGAAGCGAGCATAAAAGGCATTTAGCTAGTCTCGTAGGCTCACATCACTGGGCAGCTCGAGTCTGGGTTTCCCTTTGTATTCCATAATAGTTTTCAAGCCCTGACACATCTGACGAGCGTCAGAGCCGGTGTAGAAGGATTAAATCTTAATCCTGTATTGATGCTTTGCTTGTTTGGTGGTTCATCTGAGGGCATAGCTGGATTTCTTATAAGCATCCAGATAAAGCGGTAGCTCTAGCCTTTAGCTTGATGTGGATGTTGCCTGTAATCCATGGCTTCTGGTTGGGATATGTACGTACAGTCACTGTGGGGACGACGTCATCGATGCACTTATTGATGATGCCGATGACTGAGGTGGTGTACTCCTCAATGCCATTGGATGAATCCTGGGACATATTCCAGTCTGTGCTAGCAAAACATTCCTGTAGTGTAGCATCCGCGTCATCTGACCACTTCCGTATTGAGCGAGTCACTGGTACTTCCTGCTTTAGTTTTTGCTTGTAAGCAGGAATCAGGAGGATAGAATTATGATCAGATTTGCCAAATGAAAGGCGGGGGAGAGCTTTGAATGCATCCCTGTATGTGGAGTAAAGGTGGTCTAGGATTTTTTTTTCTCTGGTTGCACATGTGACATGCTGGTAAAACTTTGTTAGAACTGCCTGCATTAAAGTCTACCTCAGACGAACAATACCTCAAGACTTCACTGTGCTATTTGGAAAATAAATGAATTAATAAATAAATGAATTAAGTAATTTAGGCATTATTATAGTATATTAAAAAGATAATTAATTCAACTGTCCACATAATTCTCCAATGAAAAACAATTCTAACAGTTGCTGGCATATAACCACTGGAGTACCCTACAGTTCTGTTGTACTGCACGCAACCCACATGTGAGTTGCACTCAGGGCGGTATAATGTCTTCTAACCTCAATACAACATCCATCCACTCTGCGCACCGGTAGAGCCAAAGCAAGTGTGTCCATTTATTCAGTTGACTACATGTTCAGTTGGCCTAGCTACATTACTTGTACATTCCACCTAGGGATTCAGTTAATAAATTCATTTTGATATAATTGTCCAACAACAAGCTGGAAATAATGATTGAACGGTGCATAATTGTGGGCTTTGCGTACATAGCCTGCCTATTTGTCTATTAGTCTCTTTTACAAACTCGTTAGTTGCCTAAATTCCTTCAACTTTCATTCAACCAATTCATTAACATGAATCATTGTACTTTCTATGGGAGAATAAAAAATATTATATAAATCAATGTGATGATATCATGTTGCCAACATAAATAACAAAAGGGAAGGGAGCGAGAAAAAGAGAGAGAGCGTGGAACGGAAATAAAAGTACTGTGAGCTTACAATTTCAGTGTCTTAGGCTGTAAAACATTTGATATTTTCCAGTCTTCGTTCACATATAGGCCACTTAAATTCTTCCCACCTACTCAGGCCTTTATAGCCTATCACTAGAGAGCATTTGGAGAAAAAACATTCATATCATAGCAATCATCATGTTGTCTTGTTCCCTTGTGTCGTGTCTTTGGCATCCTTAAAAGTGAAGACTTATTATATCAAATCAATTCCCTGTAATTATTATTACGTGATTAAACTAATCATGCAAATGTAATTAACTAGGAAGTCAGGGCATCAAGGACATTATTCAGATTCCAAAGTTATAATTTCCTAATATAACTCTTCATATATTTTAATATCTGATCAATAAGTCTAATTCATTAATTATTCTTTACCTCACGTTAGTCTCAATCCAACCATCATAAATTGTTGGTTATCTGCACGAACCCAGCCTTTACTAAGAATCATCCATACTAGAGGTCGAACGATTATGATTTTTCAACGCCGATACCGATTATTGGAGGACAAAAAAAGCCGATACCGATTAATCAGCCAAATTTTTTTTTTTTTTTTTTTTTTTTTGTTATTTATTTGTAAAAATGACAATTACAACAATACTGAATGAACACTTATTTTAACTTGATATAATACATCAATAAAATCCATTTAGCCTCAAATAAATCATGAAATATGTTCAATTTGGTTTAAATAATGCAAAAACAAAGTGTTGGAGAAGAAAGTAAAAGTGCAATATGTGCCATGTAAGAAAGCTAACGTTTAAGTTCCTTGCTCAGATCATGAGAACATATGAAAGCTGGTGGTTCCTTTTAAGATGAGTCTTCAATATTCCAAGGTAAGAAGTTTTAAATTGTAGTTATTATAGGACTATTTCTCTCTATACGATTTGTATTTCATATTGGATGTTCTTATAGGCACTTTAGTATTGCCAGTGTAACAATATAGCTTCCATCCCTCTCCTCGCCGATACCTGGGCTCAAACCAGGAACACATCGACAACAGCCACCCTCGAAGCAGTGGGGAAGGGGAAGGGGAACAACTACTCCAAGTCTCAGATCGAGTGACGTTTGAAACACTATTAGCGCGCACCCCGCTAACTAGCTAGCCATTTCACATCGGTTACACCAGCCTAATCTCGGGAGTTGATAGGCTTGAAGTCATAAACAGCGCCATGCTTGAAGCATTGCGAAGAGCTGCTGGCAAAACGCACGAAAGTGCTGTTTGAATGAATGCTTACGAGCCTGCTGGTGCCTACCATCACTCAGTCAGACTGCTCTATCAAATCATAGACTTAGTTATAACATAATAACACACAGAAATACGAGCCTTAGGTCATTAATATAGTCGAATCCGGAAACTATAATTTCGAAAACAAAACGTTTATTATTTCAGTGAACTACGGAACCATTCCGTATTTTATCTAACGGGTGGCATCCATAAGTCTAAATATTGCTGTTACATTGCACAACCTTCAATGTTATGTCATAATTACATATAATTCTGGCAAATTAGTTCGCAATGAGCCAGGCGGCCCAAACTGTTGCATATACCCTGACTCTGCATGCAATGAACGCAAGAGAAGTGACACAATTTCACCTGGTTAATATTGCCTGCTAACTTTTCTTTTTTCTTTTAAATATGCAGGTTTAAAAATATTTACTTCTATATATTGATTTTAAGAAAAGCATTGATGTTTATGGTTAGGTACACGTTGGAGCAACGACAGTCCTTTTTCGCGAATGCACACCGCATCGATTATATGCAACGCAGGACACGCTAGATAAACTAGTATTATCATCAACCATGTGTAGTTATAACTAGTGATTATGATTGATTGATTGTATTTATAAGAAAAGTTTAATGCTAGCTAGCAACTTACCTTGGCTTCTTACTGCATTCGCGTAACAGGCAGGCTCCTCGTGAAGCGGGTGGTTAGAGCGTTGGACTAGTTAAACGTAAGGTTGCAAGATTGAATCCCTGAGCTGACAAGGTAAAAATCTGTCGTTCTGCCCCTGAACACCGTTCCTAGGCCATCATTGACAATAAGAATGTGTTCTTAACTGACTTGCCTCGTTAAATAAAGTTGTAAAAAAAAACATTTAAAAAAATTGGCCAAATCGGTGTCCAAAAATACCGATTTCCAATTGTTATGAAAACTTAAAATCAGCCCTAATTAATCGGCCATTCCGATTAATCGGTCGACCTCTAATCCATACACCAATTATCTTATTCATTTATTTAATAACTCACTAAATAATCACAGAAATGCATAAACACACAAACAGTAGATGTGGTTATATACAAGGAAATGATAGGGGAGGTTCCCTAGTGGGCTAAACCGATATGACGGCTTGGTGGACAAAGGGAAGTGGGTGGGGACTGAAAAGGGCAGGAAAGACTCAAAAGGAGTCACTACACAGTTGATGATTATATTAATTGAAATGCTGATCCTTTGCACATGAACGCTCACTCAATCAGGAAAAATTGCAATCAATATATATTTACGCCCAGTGTGTCGTCATGATCTCTGTTGGAATTGTTAGTTGTTCTGTTGGAGAGTCAGTTCTACATTGTCGCTCTCTCTCTGCTTCCCTGAAGATCAAAGTATTTCGTGGTTAGAATGGGTATTTCAGAGTACCATTCAGAAATGTTCTCATAGAATAGATGTTTCGGCGGTTGTCGATCTTCACATCCCAGGTTGACCTAATTTCTAGCTGCTGACTAGTTATTTATTATTATCTAAGATTAGCTCTTATTCTATAGAGATCGATAGTCTCAGAGTTGAACCATTTCCAGCCGTGTAGCCAATTCTCCTCATGGTATGGTTAGGTATTCAACAACCATTTCAACCTTAGCTTATACTGAGGTTTTGTGGTCTAACCTCAACCTGTGCCCTCTCGGTGTCCATCGAGGTACGCGTGGTCTGAAGAGGATTTGCTCAGGTGGGTTTTTTATTCGTAACAATAGAAAAGGCAGGTCTATGACGCCAGATCATGTCTGTGCTCACGGGGGCGGGCCAATGACTTAGTTAAACTTTAAAGGGAATACAATACTTCCACATAAAAGGTTTAACATCACATTATATAATTTCACAAATAGTTTCATCTTTACTCATTCATTTTATACAAGAATTAGATGCAAACCCCATAATTGAGAAATGTACATATTCAGAGATATAGTTATGTGTGTTTCCTGTCCTCTCTGAGGTCACCAAATGAAACACACTTGTCATACCTGTCTCTTAAGTGTCCACTGACCATTCCCACCTTCGCACAAGTGGACATTTTGTATCAAATTTCCATTTTGGGGTTCGCCATGTGAAATCCTTTGTTCTCTATATGTGTCTCTCTTTCTGCATGGCCAGGGGGAGAGAGTCTCCTCCAGAAATGTACGACCTGAAATAACAGAACCTGGGTGTAGGAGAGAGGGAGAGGGGGGATGCCACGATCTATACCCAGAAAGGGCCATGTCATGACAGCCCCCCCCCTGGTGGTTTGGATCTTGTGATTATCCTACAAGTTACAAATCAACATAAAAATAATGATCACGTTATGTCCTGTTTGTAGATTATCGTTGCATTTCCCCTCTGGTGGTTGAACTTGGTAGGCTCTCTGAAAGCGGAGCATCCATCACAAGGATGGGCAGTGAATGTCTGGTTGGTGATTGCCATTGCGGTCCCCCTCTAGTGATTTACCTTGGTAGGTTTCCTGGAAGCTGCAAAGTACCACAAGGATAATAATGTAATTATATATATTATATATACCAGGGGATGTCCTGGTTGGTGATCGCCGTTGCGGTCATCCCCCTCTGGTGGTTTACCTTGGTAGGCTCTCTGACAGCAGGGCAGGCCGCCACATGGATGGGCAGTGGGTGTCCGGATTTGGGATCGCCGGTCCGGACCCGTCGTCTGGTCTTCCAGACTGTAAGATCTGTGCAGTAACTTACACAGATGTTAACAACTCACACACACTCACAAAATATATATAATTACATTAATTCCCCAATGAGCGGCGTTGTGGCACTAAGTGATGGTTGTAGGGGACTTTGTTTATGGCTCTATCATTTCCTAAGTGTCAAAGAAACTGAAGCAAAAAGGAATGAAAGCATAAACAAAATATATACAAAATATAGTTCTCACACCAAAATCATCTAATTGGATTGTATGCTATCTATATCCAATGTCCTGGCTAAATGACTATATCTTGGCATTGTCTATAAAGTCACGTCTAGGGTTTTCCTACTTGGTGTGTTGCTTAGGCACTATCCTAAGTTGCTAACTATATGATACGTCTACAGCTGTAAGGCACTAGTTCTGGGCAGTCTACAGGGATGACCTATGGACTTCTGGGAAGAAAACTGCTGAGTACTGTAGCTGTAGAGTCAAAGGCCTCAAAGTAAATGTTCAACTTTACTAAGGCTGGTATTTTGCTCAGACCCTTAAGTGATCCTAGCATAAATCCTAATTGGATGTTCCGTTGTACATGTGCGTTTATGCTTACACAGGCGCACATGTCAAGGGAAGAACCAAGTATCCTGGCAGACTACAACTTGTTCAGAATGAGTCTGACGTAATCAGGTAATTTTCATGTCAATTCCTAGAGTTTCATAGCTATGTTATCCATGGAGGAGCTAACCTCATGACGGATGTACTCTCTTTAAGTATTGGACCAGTCATACGTGGTGTGATCATGGTTCATGACTTCTAATAAAGTTCCTCCTGAATGGAGGGTTCTATTTATTAATGTCATGTGTGTTAACCATTGGAAGAGTGCACTGGAGATTCCCTTCGCCGTGTTGCACTCTGAGTGACTCCTATGTTGCTGTTGTCAAGGGTAAGTTGATTGGTTAGGTCTCTAACCTTCTTACTGATTGTAGCTGGACTGACTGTTGCCCCCCCACCAGCTGGTGGTTTTGGTATCCGAGGCACAAACGAAAAGGTCGGACCATATGTACGAGTTGTGTCAGCGGCCGCGTTGTTATGAGAATGGCTGTAACCTTCCAACCAAATCTCCTGGTGTTAGTGCTTCAAAACGCTCAGCGGCTGTCGAGGCCTGTCAGTCACCACCGCGTCCACGTGTGGCAACCTCTTCAGTACTTGCGAACTGAGACGAGGATATCGGTCTGTGATATCGCAAAATGTTTCACCAGTGGGAGTCATCGGGTCAGTTGCTGGACTGATGCCATTAGTGTCATTGTAAGGGGTGACAGTCCCCCACAGGTGTATATCACCATTTTTGTTTTTCTTGCTGAGACGGCCGCAGTGCTTGCGGAAGTGTCCGAAGGGCAAGAGAAGTTAATCTCAACTACCTTATTGCACGACTACAAGGAGGAGGGAAGTTGCTCATTCACAGAGACAGCTGGCTCGAAATCATGAAAAGAATGGTCAATCAGGTTGTCTGATGGATTCTGTCGAGATATCATAATATCTCCTTGGATCGGATTCTGCCCCAAGAGGTTTCTAAACGTCTTTTTCCCAAGGGGTGCTTTTGACAGATACCCCTTGTGAATGACTGTGTTGCAGCTAGCATTAGGGACAAACAGTGTGGTCAGTGGAGAAGGCACTGTGGCCTGTGACCATACCTAGTTGGTTTTACAATCCATCAGTGGGAGTAACAAATCCATCAAGTCTGCTCCAAGTAGCAGCGGTTCATATTCGAGGCTGGTAACATACATAGGGTGAACGAGCGATACGTCCTGGAAGTGTAGTTTCAGCATGACTCTCAATGTGAGAGGCGAGGTAGTCTGAGAGACCCCTCGAAGTGTAGTATCGCATCGTTTCACTCTTAACCAACGTTTAGTTGGTTTCAAAGCCCTTTTGAGATCATCGAACAATGTTTGAGAGGTGAGCGATATTGTTGCACCCGAATCAATTAGCGCATGACAAGTTAAGCAGTCCTCCAGGACTGTTTCCAGGTATGGGCGTTTAGATTCGTGTTTAGTGGACATATTCCCCACAGAGTGGAGTGGTCGTTCGCAATGACGTGATGTGCCATTTCTGTTCAAGGTGAAAGCAGTTTGACTTTTCTGGTTTTGAGTGTGCTTGGCTTTAACGAAGCGTTTGACCTTTTTCTTCACAACCTTTGTATCAGAGTCTGTAGTCAAAGCCCATGGGCTTTTTTCTTGATCACTCGGGCCCTGGATAGGGTCTCGAGTGAGAGCGGGAGCGGGAAAGATTTGAATTTTAATGTCCTTGTTAAAGGTGTTAATTCCTGTGGACCTGGTGTCCGGTAATTCCTCATCTAGTCCTTGTGACTTATCTTTTACACTTTTTTTCAAAATTTTCTCACTTTAGTTCTTCACGTAGTGGAACTTCTGGAGAACATTGGTCTATGTTTTGATCATCCTTCAACCCTTTGTTACCCTTGTGCTATGACACTTTTTGTGGGTTGGGTGCAGGAACGTAGGGAACCGGTCGATTGTAGCGGTAGTCGTTTTGATGGCGACGTACTTTACAGTTATTTAGACAGCGGACGTTATTGGAATCGTGGTTTCGATTTTTTGAATTTTACCCCTTTTTCTCCCCAATTTCCTGGTATCCAATTGTTTAGTAGCTACTATCTTGTCTCACCGCTACAACTCCCGTACAGGCTCGGGAGAGACGAAGGTTGAAAGTCATGCGTCCTCCGATACACAACCCAACCAAGCCACACTGCTTCTTAACACAGCGCGCATCCAACCCGGAAGCCAGCCGCACCAATGTGTCGGAGGAAACACCGTGCACCTGCACCCGGCCCACCACAGGAGTCGCTGGTGTGCGATGAGACAAGGATATCCCTACCGGCCAAACCGGTAGGAGAAAGATCTGATGATTCTTATGTTATTGCACACTGTCAGTGTGAACCAGAGTGACTTGACACAATGGGCCAAGCAAGCTGTGCAAACATAACAGAAACAATACAGGACGTCTTATTTAATGAAAGGGGTTGCAGTCTGCCATGAAGCATTCATCTATGTATGTAAGAGTCTAGCTACAGTTTCAGAAATTATACGTTTCTAATGCCAGAAAGTTGTTTTCATTGCAAGTTAAAGCTTGCTGTTAGCTAGCTAGCTGATGTTAGATGGCTGGCTTGCTAGCTAACATTACGTGTAAGATCTGTGTGTAGTGATGTTATCTCAGAATTCCATTTCGCATTGCAAGTTATAGCCTTGAACCTATTTGGTTCACTTTAGCTAGCTATGAAAATTAGTTTGTATTGCTAGTACTCTATGGATTGGGATTATGGTTCATTGTTTAGCTAGCTACATGTCTAAAACACAAGACCCCAAGTTAAAGCTTACTATTAGCTAGCTAGCTGAAGACCCAGCAAGTTAGCCAGGTCTGTCTGACGGTGATTACAGCTATCTATTGTATAATAATGCAAAAATATTTGTATCTTGAATTTGTCTTTCAGCATCAGTAGAACACGCCTGACTCTCCTCCACCATTCATACAAGGATAATGGTCTAATGCCTCCCATCAAAAAGAGAGCTGGCCCAAGCAAGCCAGGTTACACCTGAAGTATGAGGACTTGTAGCGAATGGTGAACTTCATCAACAACTACGCAGTGGATAATGCAATAGTATTGCCACGATGCCACCCAGGACACAAACACTTTGGTGGAAAGCTGCTGCCATCCCATTTGACAAAGCAGCAGTCTGGTGTCTCTACAAGGAATTGATGACAACACTTGGTATGTACAGCATAAACAACACGTTTTGATTATTTAATTGACCTCCAACATGATTGCCACTACTTTTATTGAGCTCACATTATTTCTGTATTTTTCAGAGGTGTGTGTATTTGGGCTTTCATTCAGGAATCTGTGGAGAGAATTGCTACCCCACATCTTAAGCACTAAGCCCAGGACAGACCTGTATTGGCAGTGCCAGATGATCAACTATTAGGTCTTCAGATCTGCCAATCTGCCAGAAGCTGTTAAATCAGCCAAGCTGAAGAAGCAACAGCAGCATCTCTTGCTTGTTCAGAGTGAGCGGTCTGTCTACCAGAAGATGGTGGCTGACTGCAAGACCACTTGTCAAGGCCTGCAGTTGTCTCTAGGGGCCCCTACTGAACCAGCAAGCAAAGACATCAGGATGCATTACAGCTTTGATGTTTGTATATATATCAGTAGAACACGTAGAAGTAAAAACACAGTAGAACACATATAAAATCTGAAAATATATATATACATACAGTGGGGCAAAAGAGTATTTAGTCAGCCACCAATTGTGCAAGATCTCCCACTTAAAAAGATGAGAGAGGCCTGTAATTTTCATCATAGGCACACTTCAACTATGACAGAAAAAAAATATTTTAAAAACAATCCAGAAAATCACATTGTAGGATTTTTAATGAATTTATTTGCAAATTGTGGTGCAAAATAAGTATTTGGTCACCTACAAACAAGCACGATTTCTGTCTCTCGCAGACCTTCTTTAAGAGGCTCCTCTGTCCTCCAGTCGTTACCTGTATTAATGGCACCTGTTTGAACTTGTTATCAGTATAAAAGACACCTGTCCACAACCTCAAACAGTCACACTCCAAACTCCACTATGGCCAAGACCAAAGAGCTGTCAAAGGACATCAGAAACAAAATTGTAGACCTGCACCAGGCTGGGAAGACTGAATCTGTAATAGGTAAGCAGCTTGGTTTGAAGAAATCAACTGTGGGAGCAATTATTAGGAAATGGAAGACATACAAGACCACTGATAATCTCGCTCGATATTGGGCTCCACGCAAGATCTCACCCTGTGGGGTCAAAATGATCACAAGAACGGTGAGCAAAAATCCCAGAACCACACGGGGGGACCTAGTGAATGACCTGCAGAGAGCTGGGACCAAAGTAACAAAGCCTACCATCAGTAACACACTACGCCGCCAGGGACTCAAATCCTGCAGTGCCAGACGTGTCCCCCTGCTTAAGCCAGTACATGTCCAGGCCCGTCTGAAGTTTGCTAGAGAGCATTTGGATGATCCAGAAGAAGATTGGGAGAATGTCATAAGGTCAGATGAAACCAAAATATAACTTTTTGGTAAAAACTCAACTCGTCGTGTTTGGAGGACAAAGAATGCTGAGTTGCATCCAAAGAACACCCTACTGTGAAGTATGGGGGTGGAAACATCATGCTTTGGGGCTGTTTTTCTGCAAAGGGACCAGGACGACTGATCCGTGTAAAGGAAAGAATGAATGGGGCCATGTATCGTGAGATTTTGAGTGAAAACCTCCTTCCATCAGCAAGGGCATTGAAGATGAAACGTGGCTGGGTCTTTCAGCATGACAATGATCCCAAACACACCGCCTGGGCAACAAAAGAGTGGCTTAGTAAGAAGCATTTCAAGGTCCTGGAGTGGCCTAGCCAGTCTCCAGATCTCAACCCCATAGAAAATCTTTGGAGGGAGTTGAAAGTCCGTGTTTCCCAGCAACAGCCCCAAAACATCACTGCTCTAGAGGAGATATGCATGGAGGAATGGGCCAAAATACCAGCAACAGTGTGTGAAAACCTTGTGAAGACTTACAGAAAACGTTTGATCTCTGTCATTGCCAACAAAGGGTATATAACAAAGTATTGAGATAAACTTTTGTTATTGACCAAATACTTATTTTTCACCATAATTTGCTAATAAATTCATAAAAAATCCTGCAATGTGATTTTCTGGATTTTTTTTCTCATTTTGTCTGTCATAGTTGAAGTGTACATATGATGAAAATTACAGGCCTCTCTCATCCTTTTAAGTGGGAGAACTTGCACAATTGGTGGCTGACTAAATACTTTTTTGCCCCACTGTAGTTGTTTAGCTAGACTAGCTAGCTCTTTGGCTAGTTTCTGTACATAAGTTACCAAACAGAAACTAATTTGATTTCCCCCCTATTGTAACACAGTAGTATTTTAGCCAGCAATACATAATATGGGTTTCAGTAGATAAACTAAAGTTAGCTAGCTAGGTGGCTTGCATGAAAAATAACTTACTTAGCTAGCCACCGTATTTGTCATCTACACTAGCTGAGCTTCTGTTCTGGCTAAATACAATGCTTTGTTTCAAATCCTCTTCACTACATTCCAGTTGAAACATGTACGGTTGAATGTAGAGGTCGACCGATTAATCGGAATGGACGATTAATTAGGGCCGAATTCAAGTTTTCATAACAATCGGTAATCTGCATTTTTGGACACCGATTATGGCCGATTACATTGCACTCCACGAGGAGACTGCGTGGCAGGCTGACTACCTGTTATGCGAGTGCAGCAAGGAGCCAAGGTAAGGTAATAGCTAGCATTAAACTTATCTTATAAAAAACTGTCAATCTTCACATAATCACTAGTTAACTACACATGGTTGATGATATTACTAGTTTATCTAGCTTGTCCTGCGTTGCATATAATCGATGCGGTGCCTGTTAATTTATCATTGAATCACAGCCTTCTTCACCAAACGGGTGGTTTAACTAGCACATTCACAAAAAACCACTGTCGTTGCATCAATGTGTACCTAACCATAAACATCAATGCCTTTCTTAAAATCAATACACAACTATATATTTTTAAACCTGCATATTTAGTTAATATTGACTGCTAACATGCATTTATTTTAACTAGGCTAATTGTGTCACTTCTCTTGAGTCCTGTGCAAGCAGAGTCAGGGTATATGCATGGCTCGTTGCAAACTGTGTGAAGACCATTTCTTCCTAACAAAGACCGTAATTAATTTGCCAGAATTGTACATAATTATGGCATAACATTGAAAGTTGTGCAATGTAACAGCAATATTTAGACTTAGGGATGCCACCCGTTAGATAAAATACGGAACGGTTCCGTAGTTCACTGAAATAATAAATGTTTTGTTTTCAAAATGATAGTTTCCGGATTTGACCATATTAATGATCTAAGGCTCGTATTTCTGTGTGTTATTATATTATAATTAAGTCTATGACTTGATAGAGCAGTCTGACTGAGCGGTTGTAGGCAGCAGCAGGCTCGTAAGCATTCATCCAAACAGCACTTTCCTGCATTTGCCAGCAGCTCTTCGCTGTGCTTCAAGCATTGCGCTGTTTATGACTTCAAGCCTATCAACTCCCGAGATTAGGATGGCAATACTAAAGTACCTATTAGAACATCCAATAGTCAAAGGTATATGAGATACAAATGGTATAGAGAGAAATAGTCCTATAATAACTACAACCTAAAACTTCTTACCTGGGAATATTGAAGACTCATGTTAAAAGGAACCACCTGTATATAGATTTTCTTTAACTGTATTATTGACTGTATGTTTTGTTTATTACATGTGTAACTCTGTTGTATGTGTCGAACTGCTTTACTTTATTCTTGGCCAGGTCGCAGTTGTTAATGAGAACTTGTTCTCAACTTGCCTAATTGGCTAAATAAAGGTGAAAAAAGCATGCAGTTGCCAACATAATGTTTCAGTTATTTCTTAACTTAAGAGTGGAATTTTTTTCTATCACCTTCACCTGACTACTTCATGGTCACCATTTTGTTTTTTGATCCTTCTCTCCCTTCTCAGGTAAAACTAGGCTTTATGAGACACCCTTTAAGAGCTTTTGTGCACAAACCCCTCAAGTGTTATGAATGCAAAAGATTTGGGCATGTATCAAGTGTATGCAGATGGGAAGAATATTGTATGCCAGTTGAGGTTATATGCTGCAACTATGGTGTCAAACATGCACCCGAGTCCTCAGATTGCCCTAGTGTGAAGGAGACAGAGCTGGCGAGAATAAGGGCTGTCCAGTGTGTCTCCTATTTGGAGGCGGTGAGAAGAGTGGAAGGAGCTAGTGGTGTTGAAAACACAATGGTAATTGAGATTGCACCAATGAATGTTTCTCAGAAATCAATGGATCCTGATATAGTACATGCGAAAAAGGTGGACTTTGTAGCATTTATTGCAATGGTCATACACTGCACAGTACAAACAAAGAAGAAATCTGAGAAAATTAGAATTACTGTGCAGAACGCCGAGGCATTACAAGAAATCCTATTGAAGGAGGGATGTGACTTGTGTATTGATGTGACTTGAAATTGAATGTGACTGAAGGAGTGGGATGTCAATTCTTCCCAGTTTTTTTTCCTACAATGGATATTTTTTCTTTAGTTTACATTAGGTGGTGGCATGCACCTCGAGCAAGAAGAAGAAGAGAAATAATAATAAGAAAGATAATGTTGAACACTGACAGTTTTGTAGCTTTTATTAGGCTTACACAAGAGTATGAGTTCCTCAAATGCCTATGCATATCCCAATGTTGGGAGAGTTACTACTTTAAAAAAATAATGTTATTACATTTACCTAAAAATATGTGCAAAAATATGGAAGTAAAATACAAATGGAGGCCAAAGAAGACTGTCTGAAAGCCACGCCTCCTGAAAACAAACAGATGACCCAAACCTAACCATTAGTTAGGTTTTTATTCACTTTATGCTGGGTTGACCAGTGGTGTCCTTTTTTATGTAATGCATAGGTTATTTTCAGGAGATGTGGCCTATTTGAGGCGTGGTTTTCAAATAGTTATTTTTGGCCATTTTAAGAAGTTTATACCCTGCAACTGAAAGTTTTCCATCAATATTTCTGCATGTTATACATTTTAATATATGTTTTGGAATATTATTTTTTATCAGATTTTATTGGTCACACACACACACGTGGTTAGCAGATGTTAATGCAAGTGTAGTGAAGTGCTTGTGCTTCTAGTTCCGACAGTGCAGTAATATCTAACAAGTAATCTAACAATTTCCCAACAACTACCTAATACACACAAATCTAAGGGGGTGAATGAGAATATGTACATATAAGTATATGGATGAGCAATGGCCGAGCGGCATAGGCAAGGTGCAATAAATTGTGTAAAATACAGTATATACATGTGATATGAATGTATATAACTGGAGTACTTCTCCTGTCCTATCCGGTGTCCTGTATGAATTTAAGTATGCTCTCTCTAATTCTCTCTTTCTTTCCCTCTCTCGGAGGACCTGAGCCCTAGGACCTTGCCTCAGGACTACCTGGCATGTTGACTCCTTGCTTTCCCCAGTCCACCTGGCCGTGCTGCTGCTCCAGTTTCAACTGTTCTGCCTTATTATTATTATTATTATTATTTGACCATGCTGGTCATTTATGAACATTTGAACATCTTGGCCATGTTCTGTTACAAACAACACCCGGCACAGCCAGAAGAGGACTGGCCACCCCACATAGCCTGGTTCCTCTCTAGGTTTCTTCCTAGGTTTTGGCCTTTCTAGAGAGTTTTTCCTAGCCACCGTGCTCCTACACCTGCATTGCTTGCTGTTTGGGGTTTTAGGCTGGGTTTCTGTACAGCACTTTGAGATATCAGCTGATGTACGAAGGGCTATATAAATAAATTTGGTTTGATATGAGTAATGTAAGATATGTAAACATTATTAAAGTGGCATTGTTTAAAGTGACTAGTGATCCATTTATTAAAGTGGCCAGTGATTGGGTCTCAATTTAGGCAGCAGCCTCTCTGAGTTGGTGATTGCTGTTTAGCAGTCTGATGGCCTTGAGATAGAAGCTGTTTTTCAGTCTATCGGTCCCAGCTTTGTTGCACCTATACTGACCTCGCCTTCTGGATCGTGTGAACAGGCAGTGGCTCGGGTGGTTGTTTTCCTTGATGATCCTTTTGGTCTTCCTGTGACATCGGGTGCTGTAGGTGTCATGGAGGGCAGGTAGTTTACCCCCGGTGATGCTTTGTGCAGACCGCAAATATTCTAACAAAGTGGTAACAATCCCAATGTTGGGATAAGCACTCGAGGAACAAAACAGATGAACCAGAATGACCCTTACCCTCATTGATGGCCAAAAATAACTTTCTGAAAGCCATGCCCCTAGTAAGCCACATCTTCAGTCTTCAAAAAAACGAATCTATGTGACTCATCTGGCTGGCTCAAAATAACCCAACATGTGTTCTGTCCACTATTTACCCAGCATTGGGTTGTTTTTAACCCAGCATTTTTTAGAGTGCAGGGGCCTTTCTCGCTGTGAAGAATAGCTCTATTTACTATCAGCCTTCTATCTCACTCACTAACACACACACACGCACACGGCGCCTCAGGACAGGCCACGTGCTTTGCAGGAATTTAAAATGGTAGAATGGAATCGAAGAATGATGCCAAAGTTCTGTGGCTGGAGCTGGGGCTGAACAATTTGTTAGGGTAAGGGTTAGTGGATAGTTAGTTGAACATCTATAAACCATCCGTAGGGGATCCTCCAGATAAAGTGTTACCCTGCATGGTGTTAGTGTCAGACGTAGAGGACAGACTAGACCGTCTGTTACTCTGTCTAAGTGTTTTAATAAGGGAGTCTGACATCGCTGCAGATTGCTCCTCCAGGATCCCTCCTCCTTCAACACACACCCACACACACACAAGCAGAGTGTTTAGTCATTTATATCTGCGCGATTAAGTCCCTCCGAGGAAGAGCCTCAGTGGCAGACAGATTCATTTCACCAAATGAGCCCATATTGTCAGGCATAAGCGACCGCTTAGGGCCCTCGACCTTATTGTTCTGGGCCATCCTGTCGCAGAGCTCTGTGTGTTTATACATGTGTGCAACAAGATCTCATGTTCTCCTTGGTGAAAAATATACATAGATTTATTCAGGCCGCATCACATCCGGCCGTGATTGGGAGTCCCATAGGGTGGCGCACAATTGGCCCAGCGTCATCCGGGTTTGGCCGGGGTAGACCGCCATTGTAAATAAGAATTTATTCTTAACTGACTTGCCTAGTAAAATAAAGGATAATTAAATACAATAAAAAATTTAATTGTTTTACCCACCAGGGGCAGATCTGGTGTTTTTAGATCAAATTCAAGCTATATTAGATCAAATCCAGACAGGAACTATTATTTTATTTAGCAGGTGAGCTAAATCATACATTAGATAAGGTTGACAGACATAGCAATAAAACATCTTCTGAACCCAAAATGTAAAAATAAAACCTTTAACCTTCCAAATGTGTCATGCCCTGACCATAGAGAGCTTTTTATTCTCTATGTTGGTTAGTTCGGGGTGTAACTAGGATGAGTCATCTAGGTAATTATATGTCTATGTTGGCCTGGTATGGTTCCCAATCAGAGGCAGCTGTTTATCGTTCTCTCTGATTGGGGATCATATTTAGGCAGCCATTTACCCTTTGTGTTTTGTGGAATCTTGACTATGTATAGGTGCCTGTGAGCACTGTAGCAGCTTCACGTTTCGGTTTGCATTTTTGGTTTTCTTTGAGTTTCACATCACAGGATGGAACCATATTACGCTGCATCTTGGTCCACTCATTATAACGATCGTGATAAAATGTAGACATAGAGGATAGAGAAAATCCAACCCCCGATATAAGGCATACATTAGGGGAATGATAATCTCATAATCAACAAAAGCTAAATATGATTTCAAAATTAAAATTAAATAAAAAATAATGTAAACTGCTATGTTAGAAAAAGCCCATGAAAAAATATTTACAAGGAAAAGAAGAAAATACAAATTTCTGAACTTAAACAGGAATATGATATTTTACTTTTGAAGACAGGTTGAACTAAATAAAGCATACCTCTTAATGGCAAATAAACCTGGTAAATATCTCACAGCTCACACAAAACAAATACACACTAAACCAGTTCTAAATTTAAAAGATAAAGGTTCAAATGAGGTCATTGGAAAAAACAACGTGATTAATGACCATTTTAAGTGTCTATGAAAATCAGAATTTATTTTACCTTTATTTAACCAGGCAAGTCAGTTAAGAACAAATTCTTATTTTCAATGACGGCCTAGGAACAGTGGGTTAACTGCCTGTTCAGGGGCAGAACGACAGATTTGCAAAATCCTTCCGGTTACTAGTCCAACGCTCTAACCACTAGGCTACCCTGCCGCCCCAATTAAACATCAGTTGGACGGATCATATAGCCTTCTTAGATTCAACAACCCTGAAGCAATTCAATATGTACCCATTGTTCAGCAGAAACCAGAGATCACCCAAAAATAAATATTAAATACTGTTAAATTTATTTATTATTGGAATGGATGGCTTTCCCATAGAAATCTATTCAACGTTTTGGGACAAAGTAGCACCCCTACAAATGACAACACACACTCAATTTAGTACTTCCTAGTTCCATGTATCAAACGGCTATTTCAGTTAGAATAAAACCAGGAAAATCTACATAGTCCCCTACAGATTATAGACCCATAAATTTAACAAAGTCTGACAATATAATAATAACAAAGCTTTTATGCAATATAATGGTAAAAGACTTACCAGATGTGATACATATCAATCAAACAGTGTTTTTTAAAAATAGACCGTTACAAACAAATACAAGATCATGTGTCATTTTAACACAATACGCAAAAAAACAAGATCTAGATTTGTCAACAACTGCTGTTGATGCTGAAAAGGCTTTTGACCAGCATGAATGGCCTTTTCTATTCAAAACTTTGGAAGCTTTCAACTTTCCAGCTGAAATAATAAATAAAAAATATTATGTAAATGTCCTAAAGCAAAAATATACACAAATAATACATTACCTGATGAAACTGCTTTAGAAAGGGGCACAAGACAGGGATGTCCCCTCTTCCCCCCTCCTTTTTGCACTGGCAATTGAACTGCTTGCAGAAATAATTAGACAATACCCAAACGTAACAGTATTGGTAAACATTAATATAAATTAAACTTATTTGCAGATGATATCCTGATATACCTGACCAATATTTAAAACTCAATTCCCCCTTTGCTAAAAATATTTTCAGAATACTCTAAAATCTCAGGATATAAAATGTATGTGGGGGAAAAAATGATGGAAAATAATAACTCTACAGCAATCCATTAAGTGGACCACAAAAAATATAAAACACTTAGGATGCACAATAAATGACAACAAACAACAAATGTATAAAGATATCTGTATTTCATAACTTAACTACAGTATATGAATGCAGAAGTAATTAAATGGAACAATCTTCACATAAATCTTACAGGAAGAATAAACCTCTTTAGAAAGGCATGGTATTTATTTTCGGTAATACCAAAGACATTCTTCAATTACAGACTTTATATGGGCAAATAAAATTCACAGAATATAAAGGAAAGTGTGATTTTAACCTTCTAGACTTGGAATTGTATCAACTTGCTAACCAAGGCTTTGTCCTAAAGAGGAACAATGGGTACATATTGAAGATGTGCCTAATCATCCCCAGAAAAACTTTACATGTCTATTTTCAAAGGATAAAGATAAATACATTAACAACTTCAACATTAACAACTTTGGGATTCATGTCAGACCTCGACGGTTGAAAGGTCCCAAACAGTCATTCGGATTCCCATGTAAAATAGCCTTTTGAGCGACTAAAAGGTGACTAAAAGGTTGATGTGACTAAAAGGTTGATGAAATCCGAGCAAGGGTAGCATTCCAGAGAGACATCAAAGATTGTAACGTTCTTTGCTTCACGGAAACATGACTCACTCGAGACACGCATATATTCCCCCCCAAGCAGACACATCGATGGCCCTGAACAAACTTTATTTGACTCTATGTAAACTGGAAACCACATATCCTGAGGCTGCATTCATTGTAGCTGGGGATTTTAACAAGGCTAGTCTGAAAACAAGACTCCCTAAATTCTATTGGCATATCGATTGTGCTACCAGGGCTGGTAAAACCCTGGATCAATGTTATTCTAACTTCCGTGACACATATAAGGCCGTCCCCCACCCTCCTTTCGGAAAAGCTGACCACGACTCCATTTTGTTGCTCCCTGCCTATAGACAGAGACTAAAACAGGAAGCTCCCGTGCTCAGGTCTGTTCAACGCTGATCCGACCAATCTGATTCCACACTTCAAGACTGCTTCAATCACGTGGATTGGGATATGTTCTGCATTGCGTCCAACACCCACAACAACTATTAAAACATTCCCAAACCAGAAACCATAGATTGATGGCAGGATTCGCGTGAAACTGAAAGCCGAACCACTGCTTTTAACCAGGGCAAGGTGACCGGAAACATGACCGAATACAAACAGTGTAGTTATTCCCTCCGCAAGGCAATCAAACAAGCTAAGCGTCAGTACAGAGACAAAGTAAAGTTGCAATTCAACGGCTCAGACACAAGAGGTATGTGGCAGGGTCTACAGTCAATCACGGATTACAAAAAGAAAACCAGCCCCGTCGCAGACCAGGATGTCTTGCTCCCAGACAGACTAAATAACTTCTTTGCTCGCTTTGAGGACAATATAGTGCCACTGACACGGCCCGCTACCAAAACCTGCGGCCTCTCCTTCACTGCAGCCGACGTGAGTAAAACATTGAAATGTGTTAACCCTCGCAAGGCTGCAGGGCCAGACGGCATCCCCAGCCACGTCCTCAGAGCATGCGCAGACCAGCTGGCTGGTGTGTTTACGGACATATTCAATCAATCTTTATCCCAGTCTGCTGTCCCCACATGCTTCAAGAGGGCAAACATTGTTCCTGTTCCCAAGAAAGCTAAGGTAACTGAGCTAAACGACTACCGCCCCGTATCACTCACTTCCGTCATCATGAAGTGCTTTGAGAGACTAGTCAAGGACCATATCACCTCCAGCCTACCTGATACCATAGACCCACTCCAGTTTGCTTACCGCCCCAATAGGTCCACAGACGATGCAATCGCAACCACCCTGCACACTGCCCTAACCCATCTGGACAAGAGGAATACCTATGTGAGAATGCTATTCATCGACTACAGCTCAGCATTTAACACCATAGTACTGTCATTGCGTTGGCCTGGGGGATAGGTTTATGACAGTCATAAATACCTCTTCCCCCCTTTTTCCTCTCTCTACCCTACTGAGGTTACATTTGCAAAACCCTTGGTTAAAATAGAGATTCTGAGAACGTCAGAAGGTGGGGGAAAATTAACTATATTCTGGTAATCCGACCAATGGAACATATGCGGTGGTACTTAATGAATATGATGTCAGTTCGGTTATCATCAGAGACATTCTCATCAATGATAAGATGACATAAACTCTACAGTGGAAAGTCTACACATCAGAGTTATCGGATTCACATGGAATTGTTGTTCAATTTAAATGTTTGAATATTAAATTATTTGTGATGGGATTAAATGTGATTTTAGCTTCTAAAATGTGAGATTTGGGTTTTCATAAGACAAGTCTCTGCTCAATCAGTGGCCCGCCCCTGTGAAGGGACATGGGCTATAAAACATTTCAAACACGCCCTCCTCTCCCTTACTATATAAGCCCTTGACGACAATATAACCTCCTGTTCTGAGGATGTAGGACGACGGTCCTATGTCAGAATGGTTCAGATAATAACTACAGAAAGAAGCCAACATCAGCGTGAGCTTTGGTTGCGAATGGTATTCACTACAGAAGTGATACATCATAGCCGTTGAGTTATCAACAGCAGATGCAACGAGCGTTAGGAAGGAACAGACAGAGTATCCCGTCTATCACCCAACGACGTTACTACAACGTATTCGATTGACAAACAGAGACATTCTTCAAAGGACTTGGTTTGGCAACACGGCCTTCCATCTACCACCAACCTACCGAAGCACAGCTCAGAGTAAATATTTATTGCATTTTCCCTTTTCCAAATGGGCGGTAATTTAGAATGCATAAGATACTGTAATTACGATAGCACAGCTTCTCCCTGTGTCCCTCAGTCTTCCCACTCCTTCACTCAAACCCAGACCCTTTTCTTTTGTGTAACAAGCTGTCATTTCTGTTCCGCCCGCAAGGGCCGTTTTCCTTTATGACGTAATGTGTAATCAAGTTATGATTTTATAGTGTGTATGTGTAATTCTGTGTGATTAGTTAGGTATTTAGTAAATCAATAATTAAACCCAATTTTGTATTGCTGACTCAAATTGTTAGCCAGGGTTCGTGCAGATAACCAAGAATTTACAACTTTCAGATGAGACTGAATTAAGGTGACGATTAATTTTGACTGCTATTGATGTAAAATATTACTAGGTCTTTAAGAGTTTATTCGGAAGATAACAGCTCTATAAATATTATTTTGTGGTGCCCGACTCTCTTGTTAATTAAATTTACAGGATTAGCTCAATCAGGTGATATTAATTACGGAGAAATTATTTTATAGAATAGCATGTCATATCACTTAATCCGGCATTGCCAAAGACACGACAGTTCCCTCCAAACTTGTCATCAAGCTCGAGACCCTGGGTCTCAGCCCTGCCCTGTGCAACTGGGTATAGGACTTCCTGACGGGCCTCCCCCAGGTAGTGAGGGTAGGTAACAACATCTCCACCCCGCTGATCCTCAACACTGGGGCCCCACAAGGGTGCTTTCTGAGCCCTCTCCTGTACTCCCTGTTCACCCATGACTGCGTGGCCATGCACGCCTCCATCTCAATCAGCAAGTTTGCAGACCACACTAAAGTGCTAGGCTTGATTACCAACAACGACGAGACGGCCTACAGTGAGGAGGTGAGGGCCCTCAGAGTGTAGTGTCAGGGAAATAACCTCACACTCAACATCAACAAAACAAAGGAGATGATCGTGGACTTCAGGAAACAGCAGAGGGAGCACCCCCCTATCCACATCGACGGGACAGTAGTGGAGAGGGTAGTAAGTTTTAAGTTCCTCATCATACACATCATGGACAAACTCAATTGGTCCACCCACACAGACAGCATGGTGAAGAAGGCGCAGCAGTGCCTCTTCAACCTCAGGAGGCTGAGGAAATTTGGCTTATCACCAAAAGCACTCACAAACTTTTACAGGTGCACAATCGAGAGTATCCTGTCGGGCCTGTTACGGCAACTGCTCCGCCCACATCCGTAAGTCTCTCCAGAGGGTAGTGAGGTCTGCACAACGCATCACCGGAGGCAAACTACCTGCCCTCCAGGACACCTACACCACCCGATGTCACAGGAAGGCCATAAAGATCATCTTGTACAACAACCACCCGGGCCACTGCCTGTTCACCCCGCTATCATCCAGAAGGCGAGGTCAGTACAGGTGCATTATAGCAGGGACCGAGAGACTGAAAAACAGCTATCTCAAGGCCATCAGACTCTTAAACAGCCACCAATAACATTGAGTGGCTGCTGCCAACATACTGACTCAATATAATGTTTACATACCCTACATTACTCATCTCATATGTATATACTGTACTCGATACCATCTACTGCATCTTGCCTATGCCGTTCTGTACCATCACTCATTCATATATCTTTATGTACATATTCTTTATCCCTTTACACTTGTGTGTATAATGTAGTTGTTGTGAAATTGTTAGGTTAGATTTCTCGTTGGTTATTACTGCATTGTCAGAACTAGAAGCACAAGCATTTCGCTACACTCGCATTAACATCTGCTAACCATGTGTATGTGACAAATACAATTTGATTTGATTTAAAACAAAAATTATGTTTTCTCTCATGTCAAACTAACTGGAAGTCTGAAAAGACAGGCAGAGTTGGCGGGGATCTAGTTGGCTAAGGAGGGAGCTTACCTTGACTAGAGGTTCTTTGAAAACGCCTATGTCAAGCAACATGGACGCAGTGATTAGTGTTACAGTGAGATCATCTTTAAAAACCTCTTTAGCTGAGAGCCGTTTTGCACTGTTTTGCTATGGCTTTATTCATCAATCTAGAAATAAGGCAATATTTTGAATAGTGTAGTAGTGTTTCACCCCTTCCCTCCTCAAAAAGCTATGGCCTTTGGCTTTCACCTGAAATTGTTTATTTTTGTCTGAGAGAGAAAAAATTCAACCTGTATCATCTAGTACATAATAAATGTATAATAGTGAATTCATGACGTGAATGAACAAACCTTTTCATACTTTATAATATGTCTATATATAGTTAAATCAGTTTTAGGAACATCTACCCAAAATATTTCACCTTTATTAATTTACCCAAAATATCATTACATTTTTGAATGTCTAAATCAAACATTTTGGCCATTTAATCAGTGTTTCCACCCTATTGATAAGTAAAACAAAATTGGACTTCCACACACAATTAGTTATTTACTTATTTTAGGTTTAAGGAAGTGTATAGGTCACATTCTTTATCGTACATCTATGAAAGTTATATACTTAGAGCAACTTGCTCGATAGGAATCATGCCTGAGTTACGAGCGAGCCGCACTAAAGAGATGCTTTTCTAAGGACCGCCCCTTTGACCTGATGTGGCGAAGAGCTTACAAAATGGATTGTAATGATGCAGCTAACCTCTGGACAGAGCCAGTGACATGTTTATTCCACAGAGAAGCCTCCGAGTGTCCTAGAACTGTCTAGTTGTTTGTGTTCTGACTTACAAAACAGTGGGAAATGAATAAAATCAGCAATGTAAACATATTATCAGTAATTACGAGTAAATCTAGTGCCCCAAAACCAGGCACTGTGGTCTTTGAATCCAATTTGCTGATACAAAAAGCAACTCAAACAACACTTAAATTGCATGCAATATCCAATCCTGTTGTACATCACGGTTCCACAAATGATTTGTTTATCCTGTTTTGTTACTGTTACAGCAAAAATATAGACAAAATGTTGGCTATATAATTTAGTAGCGCAAATGGGATTGGCAGCACTGTTTCTCAAGCTAGCTAGCTGCCTAAAATATAGTTCTAGGTTTCCGCTTTCATCTGTGTCTAGTGGTAGCTAGTTACTGTCTAACTAGGGCTTCAGCCAGCATGGAACAAAAGCGGGGGAAGGGTTGCCCAAACTCCGACACAGTTGTCATGTCATTAAAGACACATGCCAAACAGGAGATTGTAACAAACTTCTTGACAGTCATGATATATAAACATTGTCATACTGTTAATATATAAATATGTAATGTACTCTGCAAAGTTTCAACTAAAATTGTCTAAGATGTACTTGCTAGCTAGCTTGATAAACAGTGCTGACAATTCCATTTGGGCTAGCTAGCTGAATTATATAGCCAACGTTTCTCTATATTGATTCTGTTGCAATAACCAAACAGGATAAACAAATATTTTGTGAATTCATGGTGTCAGATGGTTTGTGTTCCAGCAAATTTGCTTGAGATATTCTCACTGCAACACTGCGTCCATGTTGCTTGACATAGGCGTTTTCAAGGAACTGTCAGTCAAAAGTGAGCTCCCCGCCCACTCAGCCTATCAACTCCCCGTCCACTCAGCCTGTCTTTTCAGACTTCCTGGTAGTTTGACATGAGAGAAAAAGTCATTTTTCTCAAAGTTTGAGAATGTATATTGGGAGAAAATAATGGGTGATGTTTTAGTCACACAAAAGGCTATTTTACACGGGAAACAGAATAACTGTTCAAGTCCTGTAAAGCCTCTAGAAGTGCATATAAAAAACAACATTTGGTCTACACATTTTGCCATGACTTATGACATGTTCATACAATATCTGGGTGAGAGTGACTAACAAAATAAATATGTGCCCCCTGGAGGTCATGGCCCAGTGTGCCCGGCCGGTAATTCAGACATGAGCACTACAAGGTTTAGATAGCTGGCTAGACTTACTTACCTAGTAATCTAAATACAGTGGGGCAAAAAAGTATTTAGTCAGCCAACAATTGTGCAAGTTCTCCCACTTAAAAAGATGAGAGGCCTGTAATGTTCATCATAGGTACACTTCAACTATGACAGACAACATTAGAAAAAAAAATCCAGAAAATCACATTGTAGGATTTTTAATGAATTTATTTGCAAATTATGGTGGAAAATAAGTATTTGGTCAATAACAAAAGTTTATCTCAATACTTTGTTATATACCCTTTGTTGACAATGACAGAGGTCAAACATTTTCTGTAAGTCTTCACAAGGTTTTCACACACTGTTGCTGGTATTTTGGCCCATTCCTCCATGCAGATCTCCTCTAGAGCAGTGATGTTTTGGGGCTGTTGCTGGGCAACACGGTCTTTCAACTCCCTCCAAAGATTTTCTATGGGGTTGAGATCTGGAGACTGGCTAGGCAACTCCAGGACCTTGAAATGCGTCTTACGAAGCCACTCCTTCGTTGCCCGGGCGATGTGTTTGGGAGCATTGTTATGCTGAAAGACCCAGCCATGTTTCATCTTCAATGCCCTTGCTGATGGAAGGAGGTTTTCACTCAAAATCTCACGATACATGGCCCCATTCATTCTTTCCTTTACACGGATCAGTCGTCCTGGTCCCTTTGCAGAAAAACAGCCATAAAGCATGATGTTTCCACCCCCATGCTTCACAGTAGGTATGGTGTTCTTTGGATGCAACTCAGCATTCTTTGTCCTCCAAACACGACGAGTTGAGTTTTTACCAAAAGTTCTATTTTGGTTTCATCTGACCATATGACATTCTCCCAATCTTCTTCTGGATCACCCAAATGCTCTCTAGCAAACTTCAGACGGACCTGGACTTGTACTGGCTCAAGCAGGAGGACACATCTGGCACTGCAGGATTTGAGTCCCTTGCGGCGTAGTGTGTTACTGATAGTAGGCTTTGTTACTTTGGTCCCAGCTCTCTGCAGGTCATTCACTAGGTCCCCCCGTGTAGTGGGATTTTTGCTCACCGTTCTTGTGATCATTTTGACCCCACGGGGTGAGACCTTGCGTGGAGCCCCAGATCGAGGGAGATTATCAGTGGTCTTGTATGTCTTCCATTTCCTAATAATTGCTCCCACAGTTGATTTCTTCAAACCAAGCTGCTTACCTATTGCAGATCCAGTCTTCCCAGCCTGGTGCAGGTCTACAATTTTGTTTCTGGTGTCATTTGACAGCTCTTTGGTCTTGGCCATAGTGGAGTTTGGAGTGTGACTGTTTGAGGTTGTGGACAGGTGTCTTTTATACTGATAACAAGTTCAAACAGGTGCCATTAATACAGGTAACGAGTGGAGGACAGAGGAGCCTCTTAAAGAAGAAGTTACAGGACTGTGAGAGCCAGAAATCTTGCTTGTTTGTAGGTGACCAAATACTTATTTTCCACCATAATTTGCAAATAAATTCATTAAAAATCCTACAATGTGATTTTCTGGATTTTTTTTCTCATTTTGTCTGTCATAGTTAAAGTGTACCTATGATGAAAATTACAGGCCTCTCTCATCTTTTTAAGTGGGAGAACTTGCACAATTGTTGGCTGACTAAATACTTTTTTTCCCCACTGTATGTTAGCTGACATGAGCTAATTGAGTGACTGACAGTGACTGACGCAAGTAAAACTGTAGAAAACAACTGATGCACAACCAAATTTTGAAATTGCACCTTGTCTATTCTACTTTTTTTTTAAACTCTCAACAGTAAGTTGACACCCCGAAAATGTACTAAAATATTTAGCTTATTGGTAGGGCCCTGAATGCATATAAAGAGAACAGAAGCTAACAGCTTTATCAATTTAATTAATTAATTAAATTGTTTATCTAATGTACTTTATTTATTGTAGCTGTCTCTCAGGCCACTCAAGTGACATCATTTAATGTTTTTTTTTTGCCATGGAGATGTGACAATCAGAGGGTACGTCCCAAATGGCAAATGGCAACCTAGTCAAAGTAGTGCACTACATAGGATATAGGGTGCCATTGGGGCATCTGGTTGTTACCTGTACTGTACAACATGATTAATGAGGACATTAACAACATGAATTAGTAGCTTGATTAGAAAACAAGTCTGTTTTATTACTCCAAGTCTGTGTCCAAAATGTTTCCCTATTCTCTAAATAGTGCACTAACAGGGTGTATGTGTGTGTGTGTATGTGTGGTGCTTAGCGTATTTATTTACTTAATTATTTAGTGTTAATTAAGTTGGAAACCTGAAGCATCTGCTGCAGAGGGAACGAGACTGCAGCGAGCAAGGAAAATGTCTGCCTTCCTACCTCTATACACATTCACGCACAAATCAAATGACATTATATTCATCACATGCTTCGTAAACAACAGGTGTAGACTAACAGTGAAATGCTTACTTACTGACCTTCCCAACAATGCAGAGAGAAAGAAAATTGAGAAATAATAGAGAAGTAAAACACATAATAATAAAAATAACAATAGATACACAATGAGTAACAATAACTTGGCTATATTCAAGGGGTACCAGTATTGAGTCGATGTGCAGTGGTATGAGGTAATTGAGGAAGATAAAACTAGGAATAAAGTGACAGATAATGAACAGTAGCAGTAGTGTATGTGAAGAGTCAAAGTTAGTGCAAAAAGGGTCAATGCAGGGTAGCTATTTGGTTAATTATTTGACTAACTATTTATCAGTCTTATGGCTTGGGGGTAGAAGCTGTTCAGGGTCCTGTTGGTTCCAGACTTGGCGCATCGGTACCGCTTGCCTTGTAGTAGCAGAGAGAACAGTCAATGACTTGGGTGGCTGGAGTCTTTGACCATTTTTAGAGCCTTCCTCTGACACTGCCTGATGTAGAGGTTGGCCCAAGTGATGTCCTGGGCCCTACTCACTATCGTCTGTAGCGCCTTGCGATCGGATGCCAAGAAGTTGCCATACCAAGCGATGAAGCAGCCAGTCAAATTGCTGTCAATGGTGCAGCTGTAGATTTAAATTAGGATCTGAGGGCCCATTCTGCATATTTTCTGCTTCCGTAGGGGGAAGAAGCGTTGTCGGGTCCTCTTCACGACTGTGTTTATGTGTTTGGACCATGATAGCTCCTTAGTGATGTGGACACCGAGGAACTTGATGCTCTCGACCCGCTCCATTCACAGTCAATGTGAATAGAGGCGTGCTCGGCCCTCCGCACACAGATATATATATACACACACACACACACACACACACCCACACACACACACACACACACACACACACACACACAAACACACATACAGTCCCTCCGCACTACACAGACAGGTGAGGTGGCATCCCGAACCAGTTGATTACAAAATAATACAACAGGAGCTGAAGACAGAATACTCCCTGATAAATATTTTAACGTCCCAATTAATGAAGTCTACAGGGGACTCAGGAGAGGAGAGAGCAAGCCCAAAGTGACGGTGGCATCTGGCCGTGGCGAGCATTAAAAGCCTATTCCGCTGTTTTAACATCCATAAAAGAGGCGTTAAAAATGGGAGGCCCTGCTTTACACCTCCCTGTTGTGTACTTCCTGTCCCCTCGATGAGAACGCGCACACCACACAAACACACACACCCAAATGTGGTGGATCATAAACGCTTTATGGCGCTAAGGCCACTGGAGAGAGTCCCCCCATCCTGCTCACAGCACACACATTCATACACACAAACACACAGACATATACACACCATTATACACACACATTCATACACACTAACACACATTATACACACAAACACATAGATACCATCTTTGTCTCCAAGCCCCATGCCACTAATCGGCCACAATTAAAGTGGAATCAGCCAAAAGTCTGTGTGTGTCTGTGCATCCGTGCGTGCGTGCGCCAAAATAAACCTCAGGGACCGTACCAACCTCATAAGCCTGTAGAATATTACAAATAGATAGACAGAGACTGACTGATCTCCTTAATTCTCTCTCAACATGTGATACCATTAAATAACGTGCAAACATTTGAGCACATGTGAAAGCCGAAATGTCAAATTTAATTTAGAATACTTAACTTTACATTTACATTCATTCATTTTTATTGTTTCCTGCAGGTTTGATCTAGTTCATGGTTTTATCCAGGGACAACCCAAGGACATTTTAAGGACTTTCTCAGAACATTGTGTTATGGTGCCCTGGAGTTTTTTGTCAAGTTATGGTGAAAATACAGTAACTCTACAACTAGTTACTGTAATTTCACAGCTAAATCAATGTGTCAACATTTATGGACAGTACGCTGATTACTTTTGGAAGAGTAACCTCTTAACAGTGCAGTTCGTGAGTTCTTACAAAGATTGCAGAAACGACAGTGTCAAAATAGGTTCTAAATCCATCAAGGTAGCAATAAAATCACTTAAACTGGTAAAACATTTCCACTGATGGGTGGCACAAATACATATTTTAGACCATGCCCCGAAATATGCTAATGAGTCCCCTACAAGCACATTGCCCCACCCACATTTCAAAGTGCAGTAATGATTGTACCTAATCAATCCTGGGTTAGTAACCAAGTGGGAAATAGAAATGTATCACATATGGTTGGGAAAAATCCACTAGAACAGCCCTCAAAAAGTAATTACTTGTGGGAAATGAGGCTATAATCCCTGAGCTCTGTCAGGTATTTATAACTTAAAAACTGATAAATTCCCACCGCCCACATAGTTACGAATGTAGCATTATATTGAATCTATTGAGTAGAAAAATGTACCATTATACTAGATTGTCTGCACTGGTACCCTAAAAAGTGATTTGTTTCTGGCCATTTTGAGCGTGTGCTCCAACCCACAAATGCTGATGCTCCAAATACTCAACTAGTCTAAAGAAGTTTTATTACTTCATTAATTAGCACAACAGCTGTGCTAACATAATTGAAAACGTGTTTTGTAATGATCAACTATCCATTTTAAATGTCACGTGTGCTCTCCGGCCTCTAGGTCACCAGGCTGCTCATTACGCCACCTGCACACCATCAGACTCACCTGGACTCCATCACTTCCCTGATTACCTTCCCGATATATGTTACTCCCTTTGGTTCTTTCTCCAGGTGTTATTGTTTCTGGTTTGTGTGCTGTTAGTGTCTCATGTTTTGTATTATGTTTATTTTATTAAAACACTCACTCCCTGAACTTGCTTCCCGACTCTCAACGCACATCATTACATAAAATTATAAACTTGGATTAGCTAACACAACGTGCCATTGGAACACAGGAGTGAAGGTTGCTGATAATGGGCCTCTGTACGCCTATGTAGATATTCCATAACAAATCTGCCGTTTCCAGCTACAAAAGTCATTTACAACATTAACAAAGTCTACACTGTATATCTGATCAATTTGATGTTATTTTAATGTACAAAAAATGTGCTTTTCTTTCAAAAACAAGGACATTTCTAAGTGACCCCAAAATGTTGAACGGTAGTGTATATAGCAAAACACTATTACTGTAGAAATGTACTGTAAAATGACAAATATTTACCGCAAAATTAACAGCAATGGCCAACAGTGTAGTTTTATGTTATCACATGTTTAACCACATGATTTCACTTGAAAACATGTTTTTGGATGACTTCACATGACATTTGAAATGTGAAAATGTGTTCATGGAATACTTTATGTGTCATTTCATGTGATAATTAACATGTGAAATCATGTGAAAACGTGTTTTTGGAACACGTGGCATTTCACACTTGAAAACATGTGTTTTTGGAACACGTCACGTGACATTTCACGCGAACACGTGTTTTTCAACCACCATACAGTGCATTCGGAAAGTATTCAGACCCCTTGACTTTTTCCACATGTTGTTACGTTACAGCCTCATACGAAAATGTATTAAATTAATGTTTTTCCTCATCAATCTACACACAATATCCCATAATGAAAAAGTGAAAACAGGTTTTTATACATTTTTGCAAATTTATAAGAAATAAAAAACAAATACCTTATTTACATAATTATTCAGACCCTTTGCTATGAGACTTGAAATTGAGCTCAGGTGCATCCTGTTTGCATTGATCATCTATGAGATGTTTCTGCAACTTGATTGGATTCAATTGATGGGACATGATTTGGAAAGGCACACACCTGTCTATATAAGGTCCCACAGTTGACAGTGCATGTCAGAGCAAAAACCAAGCTATGGGGTCGAAGGAATTGTTCGTAGAGCGCCGAGACAGGATTATGTTGAGGCACAGATCTGGGGAAGGGTACCAAAAAATGTCTTCAGCTTTGAAGGTCCACAAGAACACAGTGGCCTCCATCATTCTTAAATGGAAGAACTTTGGAATGACAAAGAGTCTTCCTAGAGCTGGCCACCCAGCCAAACTGAGCAATCAGGAGAGAAGGGCCTTGGACAGGGAGGTGACCAAGAACCCGATGGTCACTCTGACAGAGCACCAGAGTTCCTCTGTGGAGATGGGAGAAGCTTCTAGATGGACAACCATCTCTGCAGCACCATAAAGGCACCAATCAGGCCTTTATGGTTGAGACGGAAGCCACAATGTACATGACAGCCTGCTTGGTGTTTGCCAAAAGACACCTAAAGCACTTTCAGACCATGAGAAACAAGATTCTCTGGTCTGATGAAACCAAGATTGAACTCTTCGTCCTGAAGGCCAAGTGTCACGTCTGGAGGAAACCTGGCACCATCCCTACGGTGAAGCATGGTGGTGGAAGCATCATGCTGTGGGGATGTTTTTCAGTGGCAGGGACTGTGAGACTAGTCGGGATCGAGGGAAAGGTGAACGGAGCAAAGTGCAGAGCGATCCTTGATGAACACCTGCTCTAGAGGGGACCTCAGACTGGGGCGAAGGTTCACCTACCAACAGGACAACGACCCTAAGCAGTCTCTGAATTTCCTTGAGTGGCCCAGCCAGAACCCGGACTTGAACCCAATCGAACATCTCTGGAGAGACCTTGTACTGAGTAAAGGGTCTGAATACTTATGTAAATGTGATAGCCCTGTTTTTTATTTAATACATTTTCAAACATTTCTAAAAAACAATTTTTGCTTTGTCATTATGGGGTATTGTGTGTAGATTGATCAGGGGAAAAAAATGATTTAATCAATTTTAGAATAAGGCTGTAACGTAACAAAATGTGGAAAAAGTCAAGGGGTCTGAATACCTTCCCGAATACACTGTAGGTGACATTTTACATATGAAAACGTGTTTTTGGAACACTTCACATGTGAACACGTTTTTGGAATACTTCACGTGACATTTCACATTTGAAAATATGTGTTTCTGGAAGACTTCATAGCTGACATTTCACTTGTGAAAATTAGTTTTTGTAACACTTCACATTTTACATGTGAACACGTGTTTTTGGAATGCTTCATGTGACATTTAACATGTGAAAATATGTGTTTTTGTAACACTTCACATGTGAAAAGTAGACCCAACCTGGGATTTGAAATCACAACCTTTTCAGTGATGGTACACTGACCTCTCAGCTGCACCGGAAAGTCTGTAGCATTACCATACAATTCATTACCTATACTCTTTTGCACAGAGTGCCATCTGTACTGCAAATCGGTTATTCTGACTATTCTCTCATCATTGATTTAATTGTATTATTTCAGCTATTTTAGGGTTCTGTATAGTTGTCTAATGTTGGTGGGCCATATTATTCTGTTTTAATGAGTGTATTTGTAACAAAGCTGAGATTTACTTTGAAGTCCAAAGTGTAGGAATACAGGTGAAACAGGTGCAAAACGTGTGGAAATGTCACGTGAAATCATGTAGTTTTTCCGTTAGTCTCTCTCTCTGTCTCTTTCCCAGCTATCTCTCTCCGGTTTAATATTTTTCTTGCATAACTGAAACTTTTAATCATTCAGGCATTTTTGTTCCTTGTTATTATTTTTTTCTGAAAAAGGACAGAGAGAAAAGAAGGGATGTGTACCAGGCAGGAAGGCAGACAGCGAGAGGGAGGGAGGGAGGGAGAGAGAAACGAAGGGATGTGTACCAGGCAGGAAGGCAGGCAGCGAGAGAGAGAGAGAGAGAGAGAGAGGGAGGGAGAGAGAAACGAAGGGATGTGTACTAGGCAGGCAGCGAGAGAGAGAGGAAGGGAGGGAGGGAGGGAGGGAGGGAGGGAGGGAGGGAGGGAGGGAGGGAGGGAGGGAGGGAGGGAGGGAGGGAGGGAGGGAGAGAGAGAAAGAAGGCTTTTGTCTGGAAGCTCTGTGGATGGTAATTGACCAGTGCTGCTATCACCATCAGGGCCCGGAGATGCTGTGTCTTACATGGAATGGTGACATACTGAACGAAAGGGGTCAAAGGTGAACCCAGCCTCAGCCAATGGCTATAAAGCTTAAAATCACTGTTTCTGTAACTACATCGCTGGCAACTGGCACATAATCCTGAGGAATATTACAAAAAATAATGACTGATCACATTAAACCTCACCTCTCTCTCTCTCTCTGTCACAAACTCCCTGACTGATGTAGAGACATTAAAGAGAAAGGGAGTGGATCTTTTACCTGCGCTGATTGCTGTTGCATAATTAACAACAATGCTCACATCTGCAGACGAAGAGTGGAGAACAGCACTGCACTGCACTCTCTCCCTTTCTTTCTTTGTCAACATACCATTTCTACCCCTGATATAAATACACAGATGCACACAAACACTCACACACACGCTCACACACCTGACAAGCGGCATTGATGTCGTCTAGTGCACACAGGGTGCTTTCCGTGGAGCTGACACAGCTGCCGCTGTCCCTGTATCGATTGACCAGAGAGAGAGATAGGGAGAGAGAAATAGGGAGAGAGAGAGAGATTGGTACTGAAGGAATAGCCTGGTTGGTGTGCGCTGTATTGATTCTGCATTAATATGACTTAAATAGTCACTGTCCCCAGGATTTATATGGGAGCAATGCGGTGACCAACCAGACCCGCTGGAACATGACAGACCTTTTTAGTCTCTCTCTCTCTCTCTCTCTCTCTCTCTCTCTCTCTCTCTCTCTCTCTCTCTTCTCTCTCTCTCTCTCTCTCTCTCTCTCTCTCTCTCTCTCTCTCTCTCTCTCTCTCTCTCTCTCTCTCTCTCTCTCTCTCTCTCTCTCTCTCTCTCTCTCTCTCTCTCTCTCTCTCTCTCTCTCTCTCTCTCTCTCTCTCTCTCTCTCTCTCTCTCTCTCTCTCTCTCTCTCTCTCTCTCTCTCTCTCTCTCTCTCTCTCTCTCTCTCTCTCTCTCTCTCTCTCTCTCTCTCTCTCTCTCTCTCATGTGTTGTCTTATGGAATATCACCCTGCAGGTATGGTGAGCAGAGAGTGTCTCTCCAGTAAAGAGTGGTCTTGTCCGGCGAATTGACGTCTCATCCCCATGTGAATCATAGGCGAGCAGGAGTTCAATCTTTAATATAACATAAACCATAATGAAAAATAAACCCACAAGAATATATGTTTAAAAATGCAGGGATACATTGAGGTAGAGCCTACTTCTCACATAAAATATTAATGTTGCGCTGCCTGCCTTGGGAGGTAGATTATTTATTAGGCTATGTCGGCATATGCTAATACATATACTGCGATGTGTGGGTATTCAAAGTGAACTCTGAATTAAAAATGTATACTGCTTGTGGCCCTCATATATATATATACTCCTTCGTATCCAGCGCCTTGATAGCCCCCCGTACTTCACCATCGAACAGACCCCCCCCCCCCCGGGGACCTGTTGTTATGTTCCCCGGTGTGAACGTCACAGGCGTTTTGATCATAGGTGTGTGTTTGATACATTTTGATCATAGGTGTGCGTGATATATTTTAACTGCCTGGTTGAGTTGCGCACTAGTAACTATAGGCCTATAGAGGCTAGGGATGTGACAAATTGAAAAAAAGGTTTTCCATAAAAACAATAAGGACATTTTATAAAATTCCATGTCAAATCCTATTGCGTGGTACGACCGCTAGGGTGCAATGAAGTTTTACTGCAGTCATACAGTAGGCGGCATCTGGAATCTGCTCGGGTAGGTTACATTTTGTTCTGAACACAACAGTTAACACTTCTTAAGGTTCCTCCCCTTTTTTTCAAATTTTTGCCTAAAATGACATACCCAAATTGAACTGCCTGTATCTCAGGACCTGAAGCAAGGATATGCATATTATTGATAACATTTGAAAGGAAAAACATTGAAGTTTGTGGAAATGTGAAATTAATATTGGAGAATATAACACATTAGATCTGGTAAAAGATAATACAAAGAAAAAAACGTGTTTTTTTTGTACCTTCATCTTTGAAATGCAGAGAAAGGCCATAATGTATTATTCCAGCCCACGCACAATTTAGATTTGGTCCACTAGATGGCAGCAGTGTATGTGCAAAGTTTTAGACTGATCCAATGAAGCATTGCATTTATGTTCAAAATGTTGTATCAAGACTGCCCAAATGTGCCTCATTGGGTTATTAATAACTTTTCAAGTTCATAACTGTGCACTCTCCTCAAATAGCATGATATTCTTTCACTGTAATAGCTACTGTAAATTGGACAGTGCAGTTTTATTAACAAGAATTTAAGCTTTCTGCCAATATCAGATATGTCTATGTCCTGGGAAATGTTCTTGTTACTTAAACCGTCATGCTAATCACATTAGCGCACATTAGCTCAACCGTCCCGAGGGTGGGACACCGATCTGTAGAGATCCTTAAGAGGTTTTAATTAACTTTGACTCCAGTGTTCCTTCCATTTTTTATGTGCATTAGCGACTCACAACAAAAAAATATACCTAGCCAAGTGATCACAGTTCTACCTACATTCTATTTTCCCCCATTATTTGTCTTGCACTCCATTTGGAACCGACTGCTCCCTACACACAGCTCCCATTAGGCCTATAGAAATGACTGCCTATAAAAACATATATAACTGATATATAACACAAACAAAACAAACAAAACTGCAGACAAGCTACATTCCTTGCCAAATCATGACAGTTTATCACTAATTCAAAATGTACTGGTTGATTAACGCAGGGAAATATGTGTTCCAACTACGAGCTGGAGCTTTAGAATAATAAATGTGTCTCTTCTATTTTAGGCTTTTTGCTAATGGTCTCCAACAGGTCGATCGCTAGCTACCCGTAGTTTGCAGCACACCTATGAGTAACTCGCCAATCAATTCTGAAAGTACATGCAATTTTCAAGTGTTACAGCGCAAACTGTCAAAAACAAATTTCACAAGTATCAGAGCCAATTAATGCTTGATCCGACAATGTGGTCGGAGGCACCATATGAATGGTGGGATGCAATTGTCCCACCCCTGGTTAGCCACTATTGGCTTAAAAATCCAAACCTAACACAATTTCTGCCAATACATTTCCAGCATTATTGCCCCTGTCTGTCTGTGTGGTGCGCGCTTTTGTCTATCACTATGTATGTAGCCAACCAGTTGATGTGATTACCATCTTGTGGGTTGACAGAAATACTAAGTGTTAACTGAGAAGTAGGCTTACAGTTGAAGTCGGAAGTTTACATACACTTCGGTTGGAGTCATTAAAACTTGTTTTTCAACCACTCCACAAATGTGCTGTTAACAAACTATAGTTTTGGCAAGTCAGTTAGGACATCTACTTTGTGCATGACACAAGTCATTTTTCCAACAATTGTTTACAGACAGATTATTTCACTTATAATTCACTGTATCACAATTCCAGTGGGTCAGAAGTTTACATAAACTAAGTTGACTGTGCCTTTAAACAGCTTGGAAAATTCCAGAAAACGATGTCATGGCTTTAGAAGCTTCTGATAGGCTAATTGACATAATTTGAGTCAATTGGAGGTGTGCCTGTGGATGTATTTCAAGGCCTACCTTCAAACTCAGTGTCTCTTTGCTTGACATCATGGGACAATCAGCCAAGACCTCAGAAAAAAAATTGTAGCCCTTCACAAGTCTGGTTCATCCTTGGGAGCAACTTCCAAACGCCTGAAGGTACCACGTTCATCTGTAACAACAATAGTACGCAAGTGTAAACACCATGGGAACACGCAGCTGTCATACCGCTCAGGAAGGAGACACATTCTGTCTCATAAAGATGAGCTTACTTTGATGCGAAATGTGCAAATCAATCCCATAACAACAGCACAGGACCTTGTGAAGCTGCTGGAGGAAACCGGTACAAAAGTATCTATATCCACAGTAAAACGAGTCCTATATCGACATAACCTGAAAGGCCGCTGAACAAGGTAGAAGCCACTGCTCCAAAACTGCCATAAAAAAGCCAGACTACGGTTTGCAACTTCACATGGGGACAAAGATTGTACTTTTTGTAGAAATGTCATCAGGTCTGATGAAACCAAAATAGAACTGTTTGGCCATAATGATCATTGTTATGTTTGGAAGAAAAAAGGGGAGGCTTGCAAGCCAAAGAACACCATCCTAACCGTGAAGCAAGGGGGTGGCAGCATCATGTTGTGGGGGTGCTTTGCTGCAGGAGGGACTGGTGCACTTCACAAAATGGATGGCATCTTGAGGAAGGAAAATGATGTGGATATATTGACGCAACATCTCAAGACATCAGTCCGGAAGTTAAAGCTTGGTCGCAAATGGACAATGACTCCAAGCATACTTCCAAAGTTGTGGCAAAATGGCTTAAGGACAACAAAGTCAAGGTATTGGAGTGGCCATCACAAAGCCCTGACCTCTACCCTGTAGAAGATTTGTGGGCAGAACTGAAAAAGTGTATGTGTGCAAGGAGGCCTAGAAACCTGACTCAGTTACACCAGCTCTGTCAGGAGGAATGGGCCAAAAATCACCCAACTTATTGTGGGAAGCTTGTGGAAGGCTACCCAAAACGTTTGACCCAAGTTAAACAATTTAAAGGCAATGCTACCAAATACTAATTGAGAGTATGTAAACTTCTGACCCACTGGGAATGTGAAGAAAGAAATAAAAGCTGAAATAATTCTCTCTACTATTATTATTATTTCACATTCTTAAAATAAAGTGGTGATCCTAACTGACCTAAGACAGCGAATTATTACTAGGATAAAATGTCAGGACTTGTGAAAAACGGAAAGGTGTATGTAAACTTTCAACTTCAACTGTACCTGGCAGTACAGTATATCATGAGTAAGTATTTCATTTGTACCTACACTGAACAAAAATATAAATTCCCCATGTAAAGTGTTGGTCCCGTCTTTCCTGAGCCCAAATAAAAGATCACAGAAATGTTCCATATGTACAAAAAGTGTATTTCTCTCAAATGTTGAGCTTTTCTTTTTTTTGCCAAGATAATCCATCCACCTGACAGGTGTGGCATATCAAGAAGCTAATTAAATAGCATGGTCATTACAAAGGTGCACCTTGTGCTGGCAACAATAAAAGGTCACTCTAAAATGTGCAATTTTGTCACACAACACAATGCCACAGATGTCTCAAGTTTTGAGTGAGTGTGCAATTGGCAAGCTGCCTCCAAAGTTGTTTTAGAGAATTGTGTATTGCGTCGTGTGGGCAAGCTGTTTGCTGATGTCAACGTTGTGAACAGAGTGTCCCATGGTGGCGGTGGGGTTATGGTATGGGCAGGTATAAGCTACGGACAACAAACACAATTGCATTTTATCGAGGGCAATTTTAATGCACAGAGATACCGTGACAAGATACTGAGGCCCATTGTTGTTCCATTCATCTGCAGCGATCACCTCATGTACAAGGACCTGTACACAATTCCTGGAAGCAGAAAATTTCCCAGTTCTTCCATGGCCTGCATTCTCAGACATGTCACCCATTGAGCATGTTTGGAAAGCTCTGGATCAACGTGCATGACAGCGTGTTCCAGTTCCCGCCAATATCCAGCAAGTCTATGCTAAGGAGATGTGTTGTACTGCATGAGCAAGTAGTGGTCACACCAGATACTGACTGGCTTTCTGATCCATGCCCCTTCTTTTTTTGAATGCATCTGTGACCAACAGATAAATATATCTGTATTCCCAGTCATGTGAAATCCATAGATTAGGGCCTAATGAAGTTATACATTGTTAAAACAAAAATGTTATTTTTGGTCTGAATGGAAAGCTAAGGTGAGCAGTGAGGTAAAGGTTAGGGTTAGAATCACATCTCAAGAAAAGGAATTGTAGAAATAGACGGGGTTTATGACTTTGTGACTGAGGTAACTAGTGACGACTAGGCACAACTCCAATATAAAATGTTTTTTCTCCAAGTTGCCAGTATGTCACGGGTCCTACTTATATCAGAACACTTGTAACAGCCTAATCATTACGAAACTTCTATTCGATCAAATAAGCTACACTTAGGAAATAAGCCAATTGACTCTCTCATTGACCTCCCAGTTACAATATCCCTCTTGCTTTGCCTTTTCCTTTCTGGATCAACGATAATGGGTCATACGAAAGTGACTCACCTTTAGACAGGCATATTTCTATGGCAACGAATCCTTCAGAACTACCCTGTTCCAGGGCAGGCTAACTCACGGCTACCTCCACTTACCCTGCATGAAATCACTGAGCCGTGATTTAAGGAACGTGAAGCTGGTTAGAAAACCCTGAATAGATCTAGCTTGTTTCGTAGAATACTCCTCGGCACTGGTACCAGGCTGTATCAACTAGCTACGTTTGCTCTAAGTACATTTAGCTAGCTAGCCAGCTGGCTAGCTATCAAGCTAACTATAGATTAACATTAGTGGTTACCACAATTTATTTTAGCTACAACTTGCTAAGAAAATCCAAACTAGCTAGGTGTTTGCAGACAGTGAGATACAGAAATGAATTGTGTAATTATAGAATGCTCATGGATATATATATATATATATATATATATTAATAAGCAAAGTGGAAAGCAGCATTGTTGTCACCAACATATTGTTGCATCTGCGGCATTGACCATGCAGACTATCACTGCAAGTGGTTGTGACCGGTTGAGTGAAAGGGGGCGGGGCTCGGCGTGTGTGGAAGGAGATAGGAGAGAGATGACTCAAGTAGCAAACAAATCAAATATAAAAACAGACATTACACACGGCAGAGTAGCGTAACACATTTAACAAATCAAACTTTGACACACACTTATACAAGGTGGAGTAAAAACCCAAACTGGTCCGTGCATCAATACCGGTATATAGTAAAATACGGTATACCACCTGAAGTGAGAGTGTGGTTATGATTATTTAAAAGTCATGGATTTCTCTATATGATAGCTTGAGAGGAGAGGATTACCATAAGGGTTGAGGGTCAGGGTTGAACTGGGAGGTGGACATGACGCTAGTGTTGAGGCTTGGGTTTTGGTTGAACACTAAACCTAGCATTTGAAGCTCATTACAACACCCAACACTGCCACTCAGAGGGAAAAACGTTTCTTATACTCTTCACTCTGCATTGTCAGAGAATCTTCCAACCACAACTTCAGCATTTCACCTGTAAGTAAATACAGGACCATTTTACTCCAATAGAAAAAGATTAGAGTAAATTCAGAGAGTTAAAGCTAACAGCTCTACTGGTAGGTAGTACAAAACGTAGACCCCATTGCTAACCACCCCGTACAGACAGTGATATCTCCCTGTGTGAGTGATGTGGTCAGCTAAAATGGTGTCAGCCATTTTAGCTGCCATCTTTCTCTATGCATTTATGCTGCGCTTGGGAGATTCCCTGGCTCCGGCATCTGCTGATTACCCCTACACACTAATCTATTCTCATAGCTTATTTATACTCGGTTCACTCTACCCCCACGGGTAAAAGCTTTTTAAATCACTTATCTTCATCAAGGGAAGAGAGAAGGAGAGAGTGAGACAAGGAGGAGGGGAGGAAAAAAAAGACTACTGGTGTTTCCTTTTCTTCCAGTTTTTTTATGCTTGTATTTTGCAGCTCATTCTTGCTAGTGGCTAAATGGCTGGAGGCCAGAGATACTGAGGCGAGGGTGTACGGGGGGTGGGGGGGGTAGTGTAGTGCTGACAGTGTGTTTGTGAAGTGTGTGTGTGTTGAACAGGAGGAGTGCTGGGATTGAGCCAAGACAGGCCAGGATAGGACAGGGAATTGGTCAGGATCAAACACAGAGCTGCTTTACCAATCCAAGCCACAAGAGGGCAGAAGAAGACCTCTGCAAAACCAGGAGCCCATAGAAATGATTCAATGGTTTTACTGTCGCAAAACAGTTATGACATTTCAAAATTGCTCTTATTTCTGTGTGTGTGTGTGTGTGCATGACTACTGCATGCATATGTGCCTATGTGGGCATAGAGAATGAGAGAGAGGGACAGAGAGAGGGATAGAGAGAGGAAGTAGTAACTAAGAAAGACAGAGACATAATATTTGCTGTCTACAGGTTGGGTCTGGGTTTGGGTTGGTGTGCTTTGTTCTCCCAAGCACATTCCTCTGTGTCCACCGAGAAAGTTTGGCAGGTACACACCATCAAATAGCCAGAAGAAATAGAGACACACCCTATATAATACAGGCACACACACACACACAACTAAACAAGCATGCAAAACCACCATATATCTCATGCACCCTATCACTCAAACAACAGAACATTATTTATTTTTATTTTTAATGAATATGATCCATATACATATTCAACTTGATTGTATCAAAACTACTTTAAAACAATGCATAGTGGCTGAACAGCCTTAGTCAAACAGTCTACTATAGAAAACATGTATGTCTGCAGGCACTAAAACATTTTCTGGCAATTCTGGTCTCGGCTAAGTATTTCCTGGGATCTAATTCCAGACCAAATTCAATATCTGGCCTTTCTCCCTAGATCATCTTTTCATGTGATGGTTTGGTTTGAAAAGAGGCCCTTCAGAACCATGAGGGACAGTCAACTAAGACCCATGGATCGTTGGTAGAGCATGAAAGCGTTGTGGGTTTGACTCCCACGGTGGACCAGTATGAAAATGCATGCACTCATTAAGTAGCTCTGGATAAGATCGTCTACTAAAATATAAATGTTAAAAATGTGTGAGGGTTTGGTTTGCACAAGGACCGAACTAGGACCCATTGATTGGGTATAAGGGTTTGGTTTGGAACGGGGCCCAACTAGGACATAGGTTGTGAGGGTTTGTTTTGGTTTGGAACAAGGACCATCTAGGACACAGGGATAGGGTGTGGGGGTTTGGTTTTGAACAGGGCCTTGGCAGTTAACAGTGAGCTCTAGGGACGTCAACTCGTATATAAAAATATAATATTTCTGAAATCACCCTGGACATTTTCAATGACTCAAGGTTTCATGGAAAGTGAATACTGGCTTGTGGAAAAATATTTTGTTTAAGATATTCATATTTTGGTAGATATTTTCTACACCACTGAGGTCTAACATAAAAACATAGTATATACTGTATCAAATACTTTGCACAACTCAATAATATACATATTGATTGTTGCTCAAATCTAAACAGCACCATTGAACAGTTAAAGCACCATGTAGTATTATTATTGAATATGTAACTGATTTTGCCCTATGCGATTATCATTTCCATTTTTGCTAAACCGATATTGTATCTTCAGTAAATCTGAGTCTATTGTTTTATTATGGAGACTGGGTTACATCCACACTGGACCAATGTTGTCAATATTGGCGCTGGGTTTTTTATTCAAATAATCAAAGGGCAACCCCACCCTAGTACAATAACTCCACAGACAGGGCTGACTACAGTCTACAAATGTCAGACAGACAACACTGCAGAAATGGAGTGACCTTTTCTATCTGAATGGAAAGAGGTTTGCTTCCAGGTTTTGAATGTCCACAGTCACTGAACAACCAGAATGCAGCTATGTGAATGAATGTACAGCTATGCCATGCTTTGTCTCATTCACTTCTAGCACCTGTTGCTTTATCTAGTCCAGGTTGTATGAAATGTTTTATGATATATGAAGTATACCTGTGTAGTTCATCCAGTCAGGGAATAAAGCCTGAATAACAAGATATAAAGTGCTCCATCTCCTGTTCACTGTGAATTGGTCCTTTATGGAAGTTTTTCCTGGGTAAGGCCTATCAATACTTGTTTTAGGATATGTTTACAGTGTAATTTAATAGCAATCTTGGTGTAACTCAAAAATATGATTTATCGCTACATCTGCATTTGAAAGCTATGACCTAACATATGGTTTATCTGAGTGCAAACTTGGTAAGAATTATAATACTTTCCATCACACAAAATACATAATTCATAAAATGGTCTTCATCCCAAATGGCACCCTATTCCCTATTTAGTGCACTAATTTTCATCAGGCTCCATAGGGTTCTGGTCAAAAGTAGTGCAAAATATAGGGAATAGGGTGCCATTTGGGATGTACACTTAGTGCTGCCAGGGGACATGGAGTACTTTTTAAGGTTTACTGGCCAAAGGGACATCAGTACAGCTATGTGATGGCTGCAGATGTAGGACACTTCTTCACACCCTCAAGGCACTTTAAACTCAACAACACAACAGTGACAATCTTGAATTCTTTTTGTTTGGTTCCTGACAAAACATCCAAAAGATCCTCAATCTTTATTGGACTGTGTGTGCAACATGTTTTTGCTAGATTAAGACTTGGTTTGGTTTACTTCTCAAAATATATATTTTGCTATTTGGATTATGTTATATAAAATACATTTATTAAAAGACACAATAAGAAAATTAAAGAGATATTCTACTATGAACTGTGAACCAATCACTCTTCTGATTGTGTCTCCATCTCGTTTCACACATGTCCATAATATCGCACAAGCCCACAACCCTGTCTGCATCTCAAATTGCACCCTATTCTCCCCTATATAGTACACTACTTTTGACCAGGGCCCATATGGCTCTGCTCAAAAGTAGTGCACTATATGGGGAAAAGGATGCCACCTGGGACATAGACGCAACCATCCCTCTCCTCCTACCCCTCGCTCTTTGGCTTGATGAGGTGTCCGTTGAAAGTGACGTAGGTATCAAAGTCATCGCTGAAGATGGCGTTCTCTCTCTCCCCTTTGAACAGCCTGACCCACACCTGGTCCTCTCTCTCCAGCTCTAGCATCAGGCTCTGGCTCTGCATGATACTCCGGTCACTGGGCTGAGCGTACAGGATCACCACCTCCCTCTCGTTATGCATCACGTGCACATACGTCTCCTTCTGGTTCCACGTGTGCACGTTCAGGCTGAAGTAGTAGATCCCTGGCACGTAGCAGTAGAACTTGCCGGTGAACATGTTGAAGTGGCCGTAGAGGTTGACGAGCTCAGTGTCGAACACTAAGGTCTGGTAGTAGTCGTTGGAGTGGATGGCCTTCTTGCGGCCCACGGAGAAAGCAGCGTACTGGGCCTTGCAGGGTTCACCCGGGGTCCCTATGCTCCCTTTGGTGCCCCTGATGCCATTGGGCCCTCGGGGACCGGACTGGCCAGACTTACCGGATTTACCGTACGGTCCTCGCTTGCCGCTGTCCCCCTTCTCACCTGGAGGAGGAAGAAGTAGAAATGTTAGTAAAACTTCAGTACATGTAACTTTTCAAGGCAATAAGAAGAGAATACCTCAGGTCAGTGAATGCAGTCAAAGGTTGTGGTTTAAGGTAAGACTACAGATAAATTATTGTGTTTGTGTCTGACACAGATTTGCCCACTGCTTTGCATAGCTAGTGGTCACCATAACAGTTACAGTACCACATCTGTTTTCACATTCTCAGCATCCAAGATGTACAACGTGGCAGATACAAATACCCACAGCTGTTGTCCCCTCTCCTAACCCACTGGTTCCCAAACATGTTTTCGCCCAAAGCCTTTAATCGCCTCATCCTTATCCCCCAAGACACAACTTGAGTCCCAAATTACACCTTATTCCTTATATAGTGCACTTATTTTGACCAGGGCCCATAGGCACTATGTCTGCAATAGGGTGCCATTTGGAATGCAGACACAGTCCAGTTTTAAAGCTGAGACCCAGTAAAACATTTCACAGCCCACCAGTGAGTCCTAACACACTACTTTTCCTAACCCTGGGGAACAATTTACTTACCCACAAACCCAAAGCGTTTGTCCCCTCTCATCTTTGTGGAGAGTCACCAAGCTCATCCTGCTTGCCAAAGACCCTGCATGCCTGTGTGGTTTTGCCTGACCCTGAACTGATCTTGGCAGAGACATTATTCTGGTTAGAAAGGTATGAGAGGCCCGCTGACTCTCGAAAGCCTTGTGTGTAGTTGCTAGTAGCGAGCTTCAGTTGCTAACTTCAGACCCATTTGCTATTCGGCCCTTTACCTTTAAGGCAAATGAACCAATCTGCTTTCTGCTACACTGGACCACTAATTTGATGTTCTTGCAACTCTTTAAATGGAAAGTGCTGTCCCCCAGTGATTCAGGTTCTCCAAACGGTTGAAGTTAAGTTCAAGTTAATTGCGTCCACCAACCATCTCTCCTCAGAAATTGAGCCTGGGAACAAGGTTAAGTTTAAGTATGTAAGTTCACTTAACTTAATGTGGTAGTCAGTAGTAGTGCAGGTGACCAACCTACCTTTGAGGATGGTGATGTTGATCTGTGGCACCGCTTGGTACTGTGGGTACTGTTGTGGGTAGTGGGGGTTGGAATAATGAGGAGGGGGCTGCTCTCCAGGGTCACAACACCGCTGACAGTCTTTACCCCTCACTTCACTACCAGGGGCAATAGAAAACAATGTCAATGGATACATCCCAAATGGCAACCTATTCCCTATTTTGTGCAATACTTTTGGCCCATATAGGGACCCTGGTCAATAGTAGTGCACTATATAGAGAATGGGGTGCCACTCAGAGGGGTAGTATATAGGAGTAGTATGCAGTAGTACCTGACATCTCTGTGGTAGACCCTGGTGTTTGTCCTGGGGTCTGTCCTAGGGTCTGTCCTGAGGTCTGTTGTCTCACTGTCCCTGTCTCTGTTCTGGTCTTGTTCCTGGTCGTAGGGGGTCCGGTAGGGTTCACCTGAGACCACCAACAGGAGCAGTACCACCCACGCACACAGGGCAGAGGGCGTATGCCCACCCCACACTGTCATCTTCGGGAAACAGGAAGTGACATCAGTCATAATCAGGAAGTGATTGACATATGGTAATTAACTCCATATCTTCTCCAATGTACTTTGAGAAGGAGATGAGGAGAGAGGACACAGGAAAGCAAGGAGATACAATTGAGATTCATCCATAAAAAAAAATAATGGTTGTTCTGCACTTTAGTTTTGCCATGAATAGACCTCTTTCTTTCTTTCTTTAGGACAGTGATTACTACATAATCGGTGAAGTTGGGGACAGACCCAGTGTCTCTGGAGACAGAGTGGTTGGCCTGCTACATAATGTGTTTGTGGGATAAACCAAACTCATATATTCTCATCTGTTTTCACTTGGATGGCTATGACACCTCAATATGACAAACAACAACAGTGTGCGTCCCAAATGTCACTATATTGTGCATTACGTTTTACAAGGGCTCTGGTCAAAAGTGGTGCACTATATAGGGAATATGGTATCATTTGAGACGGAGACAGACTGTACTCTCAGAGGGTGAGCAAGCTCTGTACTGGTGGTGCCCCGATCCCGCAGCTGAATCAACTTTAGGAGACGCTCCTGGCACTTGCTGGACTTTCTTGGGCGCCCTCAAGCCTTCTTCACAACAATTGAACTGCTCTCCTTGAAGTTCTTGATGATCCGATAAATGGTTGATTTATGTGCAATTTTCCTGCCAGCAATATCCTTGCCCGTGAAGCCCTTTTTGTGCAAAGCAATGATGACGGCACATGTTTCCTTGCAGGCAACCATGTTTGACAGAGGAAGAACAATGATTCCAAGCACCACCCTCCTTTTGAAGCTTCCAGTCTGTTATTCAAACTCAATCAGCATGACAGAGTGATCTCCAGCCCGGTCCTCGTCAACACTCACACCTGTGTTAACGAGAAAATCACTGACATGATGTCAGCTGGTCCTTTTGTGGCAGGGCAGAAATGCAGGGGAAATGTTTTGGGGGATTCAGTTCATTTGCATGGCAAAGAGGGACTTTTTCAATCCTATAGAAAATTTGTGGGCAGAACTGAAAAAGCATGTGCAAGCAAGGGGGCCTATAAACCTTACTCAGTTACACCAGCTCTGTCAGGAGGACTGTGCCAAAATTCACCCAACTTATTGTGGGAAGCTTGTGGAAGGCTACCCGAAACATTTGACCCAAGTTAAACAATTTAAAGGCAATGTTACCAAATACTAATTGAGAGTATGTAAACTTCTGACCCACTGGGAATGTGATGAAAGATGAAATAAATCATTCTCTCTGCTATTATTCTGACATTTCACATTCTTAAAATAAGGTGGTGATCCTAACTGGCCTAAGACAGGGAATTTTTACTAGGATTAAATGTCAGGAATTGTGAAAAAGTGAGTTTAAATGTATTTGACTAAGGTGTATGTAAACCTCTGACTTCAACTGTATACACTACCGGTCAAAAGTTTTAGAACACCTTCTCATTCAAGGGTTTTTCTTTCATTTTAATATTTTTACATTGTAGAATAATAGTGAAGACATCAAAACTATGAAATAACACATAAGGAATCATGTAGTAACCAAAAAAGTGTTAAATAAATCAAAATAGATATTATGTTTGAGATTCTTCAAATAGCTACCCTTTGCCTTGTTGACAGCTTTGCACAACATTTGCAATTTACAAATTAGGCTATTTGGCAGTCTTATTGGTTAGGGGTAGAAGCTGTCTCGGAGCCTTTTGGTCCAAGAGCCGATGCTCCGGTATCGTTTTGCAGAGGGCAGCAGATTGAGCAGTCTATGGTTTTGGTGGCTGGATTCTTTGGCAGTTTTTTGGGCCTTCCTCTGACACTGCCTGGTGTAAAGGTCCTGGATGGCAGGGAGCTTGGTGCCAGTGATGTACTGGGCTGTCTGCACCACCGTTTGTAGCGCATTGCAGTCAAGGGCGGTGATGCATCCAGTTAAAATGCTCTTGATGGTGAAGCTGTATAACTTTTTGAGGATCTGAGGGCCCATGCCAAATCTTTTCAGCCTCCTGAGGGGGAAGAGGCCCTCCCATGTCCTCTTCATAACTGTGTGGGTGTGGGTGGACCATGTTAAGTCCTTAGTGATATAGACGCCAAGGAACTTGAAGCTCTCGACCTACTCCACAAGAGCCCCGTCGATGTGGATGGGGTGTTCGCTCCCCTCTTTCTCCAATAGTCCACAATCAGCTCCTTGGTCTTACTGATGTTGAGAGGGAGGTTGTTGTCCTGGTACCTCACGGCTAAGTCTCTGACTTTCTCCCTGTAGGCTGACTCATCGCAGTTGGTGATCAGGCCTACCAATGTCGTATCGTCAGAAAACTTGATGATGTTGGAATCATGCACAGCCACACAGTCATGGGTGAACAGGGAGTACAGAAGGGGACTAAGTACACACCCCTGAGGGACACCTGTGTTGAGGGTCAGCGTGGGGGAGGTGTTGTTGCCTACCCTTACCACCTGTGGCTGGCCCGTCAGGAAGTCCAGGATCCAGATGCAGAGGGAGGGGTTCAGTCCCAGGGGCCCTAGCTTGGTGATGAGCTTGGAGGGTACTATGGTGTTGAACACTGAGCTGTAGTCTATGAAAAGCATTCTTACATAGTTATTTCCCGTCTTGTCCAGGAAGGAGAGGGCAGTGTGAAGTGCAATTGAAATGGCGTATTCTGTGGATCTGTTGGAGTGGTATGTGAATTGGAGTGAGTCTAGGGTGTCTGGGATGATGGTGTAGATGTGTGCCATGATCAGCTTTTCAAAGCACTTCATAATTACAGAAGTGAGTGCTACAGGGCGATAGTCATTTAGGCAAGTTACCTTGGAGCTCTTGGGAACAGGGACAATGGTGGTTAGCTTAAAACATGTTGGGATTACAGACTGGGACAAGGAGAGATTGAAAATGTCTGGGAAGACATCTGCCAGCTGGCCTGTGCATGCTTTGAGAACGTGCCCTGGGATTCCATCTGTGATTCTTAACCTGTTTAAATTATTGTTATCATGCCAGAGTTGGGAAGACTAAATAACACTGGAGAATTTGCTATATATAATCAGAAGGATAGAATTATGGTCAGATTTGCCAAACAGGGGGCGGGGGAGAGCTTTGTATGCATCTCTTTGTGTGGAGTAAAGGTGGTCTAGGATTAAATTTTTCTCTGGTAAAACTGAATTAAGTTTGCCTGCATTAAAGTCCCCGGCCACTAGGAGGGCTGCTTCTGGGTGAGCATTTTCTTATTTTCTTATGGCCTTACAGAGTTGGTTGAGAGGGGTTTTAGTGCCAGCTTCATTCTGTGGTGTTAAATAGACGGCTACGAATAATTTGGATGAGAACTCTCTTGTTAGATAGTGTGGTCTACAGCGTGTCATAAGCTACCCTACCTCAGGTGAAAAATACCTTGAGACTTCTTTAATATTAGACATCGCACACCAGCTGTTATTGACAAATAGACACACACCCCCACCCCTAGTCTTACCAGAGGTAGCATCTCTGTTCTGCCGGTGCATGGAAAATCCCGCTACCTCTATATTGTCTGTGTCGTCGTTCAGCCACGTCTTGGTGAAACATTTGATGTTACAGTTTTTGATGGCCCTTTGGTAGGATAATCTTAATCGTAGGCCATACATTTTATTTTCCAATGATTGCACAATAGCAAGAAGAATGGATGGCCGTGTGAGTTTACTCGCTCGCCTACGGATTCTCAGAAGGCTGCCCGATCTGCGGCCCCTTTTCCTGTGTCTTTTCTTCACGCAAAAGGCGTGAATCTGGGCCTGTTCCAGTGAAAGCAGGATATCCTTCTTGTCGGACTCGTTAAAGGAAAAAGTTTATTCCAGTTCACGGTGAGTAATCACTGTTCTGATGTCCAGATGTTATTTTTGGTCATAAGAGACGGCAGAGGCAACATTGTGTACACAATAAGTTAACAAATAAATTACACAAAATTCTCACCCAGACCAAAATAACAAAATATCACAATTGGTTGGGAGAATGTAAAAAGTCAGCCATGTTCTTCGGCGCCATCTTGACATACATACAGTGGGGCAAAAAAAGTATTTAGTCAGCCACCAATTGTGCAAGTTCTCCCACTTAAAAAGATGAGAGAGGCCTGTAATTTTCATCATAGGTACACTTCAACTATGACAGACAAAAATCACATTGTAGGATTTTTTATGAATTTATTTGCAAATTATGGTGGAAAATGGAAGTATTTGGTCAACTACAAACAAGCAAGATTTCTGGCTCTCACAGACCTGTAACTTCTTCTTTAAGAGGCTCCTCTGTCCTCCACTCGTTACCTGTATTAATGGCACCCGTTTGAACTTGTTATCACTATAAAATACACCTGTCCACAACCTCAAACAGTCACACTCCAAACTCCAGTATAGCCAAGACCAAAGAGCTGTCAAAGGACACCAGAAACAAAATTGTAGACCTGCACCAGGCTGGGAAGACTGAATCTGCAATAGGTAAGCAGCTTGGTTTGAAGAAATCAACCGTGGGAGCAATTATTAGGAAATGGAAGACAAACAAGACCACTGATAATCTCCTTTGATCTGGGGCTCCACGCAAGATCTCACCCTGTGGGGTCAAAATGATCACAAGAACGGTGAGCAAAAATCCCAGAACCACACGGGGGGACCTAGTGAATGACCTGCAGAGAGCTGGGACCAAAGTAACAAAGCCTACCATCAGTAACACACTATGCCGCCAAGGACTCAAATCCTGCAGTGCCAGACGTGTCCCCCTGCTTAAGCCAGTACATGTCCAGGCCCGTCTGAAGTTTGCTAGAGAGCATTTGGATGATCCAGAAGAAGATTGGGAGAATGTCATATGGTCAGATGAAACCAAAATATAACTTTTTGGTAAAAACTCAACTTGTCGTGTTTGGAGGACAAAGAATGCTGAGTTGCATCCAAAGAACACCATACCTACTGTGAAGCATGGGGGTGGAAACATGCTTTGGGGCTGTTTTTCTGCAAAGGATGACTGATCCGTGTAAAGGAAAGAATGAATGGGGCCATGTATTTGGAGATTTTGAGTGAGAACCTCATTCCATCAGCAAGGGCATTGAAGATGAAACGTGGCTGGGTCTTTCAGCATGACAATGATCCCAAACACACCGCCTGGGCAACGAAGGAGTGGATTCGTAAGAAGCATTTCAAGGTCCTGCAGTGGCCTAGACAGTCTCCAGATCTCAACCCCATAGAAAATCTTTGGAGGGAGTTTAAAGTCCGTGTTGCCCAGCAACAGCCCCAAAACATCACTGCTCTAGAGGAGATCTGCATGGCGGAATGGGCCAAAATACCAGCAACAATGTGTGAAAACCTTGTGAAGACTTACAGAAAACGTTTGACCTCTGTCATTGCCAACAAAGGGTATATAACAAAGTCTTGAGATAAACTTTTGTTATTGACCAAATACTTATTTTCCACCATAATTTGCAAAAAAATGCATTAAAAATTTGATTTTCTCATTTTGTGTCATAGTTGAAGTGTACCTATGATAAAAAATTACAGGTCTCTCATCTTTTTAAGTGGGAGAACTTGCACAATTGGTGGCTGACTAAATACTTTTTTGCCCCACTGTATATACATACATACATACATACAAATGCATATATTTTAAAAATTTATATTTTTCCTTTATTACTCTCCAAACCCACCACCCCTCCCCCAATTGGAGCAAACTAGTGAACAACAACGCTGAGGCCTGTATTTCCAGCGTATACATACTATACACATTTTATGGACACAACCTATTACAATAGTTATGTTTTGTTTGTTTTTCTCTTGTCCTTCCTCTACGCTCAACCTCTCCTATCCATATCTGATGTCCATCCAGTTTGATTTCTATTTGCAATAGCTTTCAAACTGTGTTCTTTCACATTAGTTATCTTGTTGTTATTAGTTATTAGTCCCAACCTTCAGCTCAATTCAACCCCTCCCGTCTATCTCTTAACACCATCCATATTGGATTTCTATTTGCCATATATTTTTCAACTGTGCTGTGATGTTTCACAAAAGTTCTGAACCTTTCTATTCTCATTGTTTCGACAGATTGTAAATTGAAAACAAAGGTTTTCGCTAAAAGTATTATTATATTATTGATCTATTGACTATGACTTTTGAGATCACCCAGTAGTGCTATCTGCAAGGTAAGCTCCAGGTAAATATTTCAATTCTTCAGGCTTTCCTGGACCTGTGATCAAAAACAAGCTACAAATGGACAGTACCAAAATAAATTATCTAATGAATCTGCCTATTTGCAGCAAAATCTGCAGAGCTGGGAAGATTGTATCCCCCATATAAATAAATATATTGTTTGCAAGAATTTAGTATTACAATTTAAATAGAAAAATTCTAAGTTTTGAATCCGGCGTCATTTTGCGTATCAGTTCATAAACCATGTGCCATGGAATCGGCACGTCAAAAATCTCTTCCCAACTATTTTGCAATCTATATGGCACGGCTGTCAATTTTTTGGGTCCTTAAATGAAACTGGTAAACTTTTTTATTTATCACAATTGTCTTTAACCAATTATGGTCTTTAATGCAGGGTTGACAGACAAGTTCCTTACTTTTTCCCCCTTCCACTTCCCTCTTCCATTTTTGCGGTAATGCTGCAATTAGTTGGCTGTAATTTTGGGTATTGCAGACATTTCCATGTTTTTGTTGTCTGCATGTGTGACATAACTCCACCAGTCGTATTTATGATATAATTTACAGAGATTGTACCTTTTTTAAACATTATATCATAAAATTTGTATATTTGAGTTTAACCACCATATTTGTTGTATTACTTGTTCTGTCTTTTCTGGTTGTCACGGCTGTTGAAAGGAGAGGACCAAGGTGCAGCGTTGTGAGCATACATTTTCTTTTCTTTAATCTAAATAATGCTGAACAAAACAATAAACACTACAAAAACAAACCGTGAAGCTCAACGGCTATGTGACCTAAACAAAGTCAACTTCCCACCAAGACAGGTGGAAAAAAAGGCTACCTAAGTATGGTTCTCAATCAGAGACAACGATAGACAGCTGCCTCTGATTGAGAACCACACCCGGCCAAACACAACGAAATAGAAAACATATAAATAAAGAAACTAGAATGCCCACGCTAGTCACACCCTGGCCTAACCAAAATAGAGAATTAAAGCCTCTCTATGGCCAAGGCATGACACTGGTGGATTAAATTGAAATTGCAACCAACTTTCTAAGGCTTGTCTTAAAGAATAGCAATATTTGGGAGATGATTTCCTTTTCAAATAACTGAAAGTGAGAGATTGTAATCTGAATAAAGGGAAAAGGGCCTTTCTTGAATATAGGGTGAGACATTCTTACTAATTTGCTAGAGAACCAGTTCCGATTTAAGTATAACTTTTGTATGACTGAAGCCTTTAGTGAGAAGTCTAATGCTTTAATATTTAATCATTTCTGCCCCCCAAATTCATATTCATTATATAAATATGCCCGTTTAATTTTGTTATTTGTTAAACATATTTCCTTTCTCACGAACAAGCATTTTCTCTTTCCCCAAGTAGGCATCCTTTTGTATTTCCCAGTAAGAGTAACACTCAGTCTTTCTCTCCACATGTTGAACACAATGTACGTGTGTGCTTTCTGCAGATGTATTTATTGCATTCTGCACAAGTGGTGCTGGTTTTATTGTCTCTTCGACAATGGCATCTTTTCCATTTCTTGTCAACACGTGTATCCACTGCATCCATCAGAGATCTGTTGCTCTCGCATTGAGATGAAGCTTGGGAAAGCTCCTTTTCACCCAAACATAATTCTAAAAGTGCAACCAGAACCAGTCAAAACAAAATACATCAAAGACACTTGTTTATTTTGGACCTGCGCAAATATCTATACACATGAAAGCCTCCTGGTCAAAATGACCCACAACATCATGTTCGTACACAAAATCTACACAGATATTCCACAACACATCAGTGTGTCCACCTTTTGAAGTTAGGTTCATGACCATAAATTAGGAAAAGTAATTTCATTTCATGAAGAAAAGGAGAGGCTAACTAGTATTTTAGACAACTCAAAGGTGGAAATGGGTCAAATTGACCCGCAACATAATAGGAGGGTTAAAAAAACTAAAAGAGCATATAAGCAAATAGGTAAACTGGGATATTACTCAAGAGTTGATCAGGGTGATTTTTCCACAAATAGACAGGTATTTAACCTTTTCATGGTGGCAAGATCTTATTTATTTTTGCCAACTTTCTATTAAAATGTATTGGAGTGAGATCCTTTCTTTTTTTCGGGAGATGTATACCGAGTATATCCACATCACCATCAGAAGATTTTATTGGTAAACTACACGGTAATGTAAAATGTATATTTTTTTGTGATCCAATACGTAATACAGTACATTTGATACTATATTAATTTGGTTGTAATCCAGAGAGGTTAGAAAAATGATCTAGATCCCTATGGAGGGATCCAGGTTGTGGATTTAAAAGAAAACATGAATCATCAGCGTACAATGACATCTTCGTTTTTAAATCCTGTATTTCTAATCCCTTGATATTACTGTTGGATCTGTTTTTGATGGCCATAATAAATAGATATGCCGATAGTGGACAACCTTGTTTTACTAGTTTAAAACTTTCTGAGAAGTAGCCATCATTTACTATTTTACACCTAGGGTTATTATACATCATTTTAACCCATTGTAGAAGAGATTCTCCAAAATGTAAATGTTCCAGGCATTTCTATATAAACTCCAGTCGTACTATATAAAAAGCCTTTTCAAAGTCAGCAATGAATAGCAGTCCTGGTTTCCCAGATTTTTCAGTGTTCTATTGTTTCCAGTTTTTGACTTAGATTATCTCCAACGTATCCTCCATGTAAAAAACCTGTCTGGTTAGAATGAATAATGTCCAACAATATACATTTTGCAAGAATTTCTGCATCACGACACTGAAGTGTAACGGGCCTTGAATTTTTATATTTCCCACTTGTATCCTGTTTCAGTAATAATTCATTCATACATTCTTGTTGAGTATCTGATAATCTACCATTTACATAGAAGTTGTTATAACATGCTAATAACGGTCCTCTGAGTATATCAAAAAAGTTTTGGTATACCTCAACTGGTATGCCATCCAGCCCTTGAGTTTTCCCAGACTTAAAGGCTTTAATTGCGTCGATAAATTCCTCCTCTGTAATTTCACCTTCACATGACTCTTTCTGTATGGCTGTTAATTTTATATTATTAATTGAAACAAATCTATATAATTAGCTTCATTTAGAGGAGATGGAGGAGACTGAAATGAAAACATATGCTTAAAGTACTTTGCTTCCTCTTTCAAAATATAATTTGGTGAATCATGGGAAACTCCATCATTTGTAACAAGTTTCAGTAAATTATTTTTGGTAGCATTTCTATGTTGAAGATTAAAAAAGAATTTGGTGCATTTCTCCCCATATTCTATCCAGTTTGCTTTAATATTATAATATATTACCATTTATTTTAGTTTTTCCTCTAACCTATTCTGAGCCTCTATGGTACAGTTTTTATTGCTCTCCATCTGTTCTGTTAGACCTGTTTCCTTTGTTAGTATGGACTCCTTTGACCTACATTGCTTTTGTTTTAGAAATGAATACTGAACACTTTAAAAGTGTCCCATACACTAAGGGGATTTGCTGTACCTATGTAATGTCGGAAAAATTAAGTTATAAATTCCTCTGTCCTAGTTAAAAACAAGTTATCCGATAGGCTTTGATTACATTTCCAATATCATTGGTTTTGTACACCTGGGGCCTGTTCAGGAGAATTGAAATTTACAGAATGTTCAGGTAAAAATGTATTGTGTACATCAGATATGATCGTTATTATTACATATATATTTATGTTTATTTAACTAGGCAAGTCAGTTAAGAACAAATTCCTATTTACAATGGCTGCCTACCAAAAGGCAAAAGGCCTCCTGCGGGGACGGGGGCTGGGATTAAAAATATAGGACAAAACACACATCACGACAAGAAAGACACCACAACACTACATAAAAAAAGACCTAGCACAGGCAGGAATATGTTCCAGGATTCTTCCGATGGCATTGAGGATTACACCACATCAGTCACTGGCTTCATCAATAAGTGCATCGATGACATCATCCCCACAGTGACTGTACGTACATACCCCGACCAGAAGCCATGGATTACAGGCAACATTTGCACTCAGCTAAAGAGTAGAGCTGCCTCTTTCAAGGAGCGGGACTCTAACCCGGAAGCTTATAAGAAATCCCGCTATGCCCTCCGTCAACCCATCAAACAGGCAAAGCATGAATACAGGACTAAGATCAAATCGTACTACACCAGCTCCGATGCTCGTCAGATGTGGCAGGGCTTGCAAACTATTGCAGACTACAAAGGGAAGCACACCGAGAGCTGCCCAGTAACACAAGCCTACCAGACGAGCTAAATTACTTCTATGCTCGCTTCTTCTGCAAGTAACACTGAAACAAGCATGAGAGGATCAGCTGTTCCGGATGACTGTGTGATTACGCTCGCCGCAGCCGATGTGAGTAAGGTCTTTAATAAACAGGTCAACATTCACAAGGCCGCAAGGCCAGACGGATTACCAGGACGTGTACTCAGAGCATGCGCTGACCAAATGGCAAGTGTCTTCACTGACAACTTCAACCTCTCCCTGTCGGAGTCTGTAATACCAACATGTTTCAAGTAGACCATCATAGTCCCTGTGCCCAAAAACGCTAAGATAACCTGCCTGAATGACTACCGACCCGTAGCACTCACGTCTGTAGCCACGGAGTGCTTTGAAAGGCTGGTCATGGCTCAAATCAACACCATTTTCCCAGAAACCCTAGACCCACTCCAATTTGCATACCGCCCCAACAGATCCACAGATGATGCAATCTCTATTTCACTCCACATGGCCCTTTCACACTTGGACAAAAGGAAAACCTATGTGAGAATGCTATTCATTGATTACAGCTCTGCGTTCAACACCATAGTGCCTTCAAAGCTCATCAATTAGCTAAGGACCCTGGGACTAAACACCTCCCTCTGCAACTGGATCCTGGACTTCCTGACAGGCCACCCCCAGGTGGTAAGGGCAGGTAACAACACATCCGCAACGCTGATCCTCAACTCGAGGGCCCCTTAGGGGTGCGTGCTCAGTCCCCTTCTGTACTCCCTGTTCACTCATGACTGCACGGCCAGGCACGACTCCAACACCATCATTAAGTTTGCCGATGACACAACAGTGTAGGCCTGATCCCCGACAATGATGATACAGCCTATAGGGAGGAGGTCAGAGACGGGGCCGTGTGGTGCCAGGACAACAACCTCTCCCTAAATGTGATCATGACAAAGGAGATGATCGTGGAGTACAGGAAAGCAGGTTGAGAGCTTCAAGTTTCTTGGTGTCCTCATCACCAACAACCTAACATGGTCCAAACACACCAAGACAGTCGTGAAGAGGGCACAACAAAATCTATTCCCCCTCAGGAGACTGAAGAAATGTGTGATGGGTCCTCAGATCCTCAGAAGATTCTACAGCTGTACCATCGAGAGCATCCTGACTGGTTGCATCACTGCCTGGTATGGAAACTGCTCGGCCTCCGACTGCAAGGCACTACAGAGGATAATGTGTACGGCCCAATACATCACCTGGGCCAAGCTTCCTGCCATCCAGCCTCTCTAGTCATAGACTTGTCTCTGCTACCGTACGGCAAGCGGTACCAAAGCGCTAAGTCTAGGTCCAAGAGGCTTCTAAACAACTTCTACCCCCAAGCCATAAGGCTCCTGAACATCTAATCAAATGGCTACCCAAACTATTTGCATTGCCCCCCCCCCCCCTCTCTCTTTACACTGCTGCTACTCTCTGTTATTATCTATGCATAGTCACTTTAATAACTCTATCTACATGTACATATTACCTCAATTACCTCGGCTAACCGGTGTCCCCGCACATTAACTCTGTACTAGTAAACCCTGTATATATACTCAATATTGTTATTTTACTGCTGCTCTCTAATCATTTGTTACTTTTATTTAAATCTTTGACCAGAGTCTGCAGTGTGTGTGTAAGTGCATGAGTGCTGGAGGCGAGCAAAAGCTCAGGAGAGAGGAGGGAGTGTGGCGGGGGTACCTGTACCAGACAGGGGGAGACAGGCTAGACGGTGAACCGATCGCCAGGTGGAATCCAAGCAGCAGTGCAGCAGGCAACGGGAGTCGGTGTCACAGCCACTTGGGAGAAGCTTTTTTTAGGAGGCAGATTCCTTGTAGAAAACCCCAGCTAGCTAGCCAGACTCTGTCCACCGTTTTTCTTCCACGTGAAAAAGGAGGTCGTTAGCTAGCTATATCACTTCAGTTTCGGCGAATGGTCCTTTTAAAACGTCCAAACAAAGTTGTCCTGTGGCTGTTGTATTTTGGAGATTTGCGAGGAGGATATCTTCTGATGTGATCAACGCAACAATGTTGTTTCTTATTGAGGTAGCTTACAATTTTAGTGTCCTGGCTGCATGTCAGTTCAAGTTGGAATTGATATGATGATGATTGTAATAAATTAATATAGCCAAAGATTATCATGCTTCGCATCTTTCTCTGATAAATCTACTGTCAGATAGATTGACATATTTATTATAAGACGTGTGTGCTCTATTGATGCTCTATTGATGCTCTATTCAAGTCACGTCCTTTGCAGTTTCTTTCTCAGATCTGTATACAAAAAGTTTTAACAAGTAGTCACCTGAGATCTGTACTCAAATATATTTTTTTACGTAGTTGCTTTCGCAGAGTTGTATTTAAAGTTTCGGGGATCTGCATTCAAATAGTTATAGTCACCTCCAACATAACTAGAATTTCGATATCATGGATGGTCAGTCCTTGCATCCATAGCGTTGTCTATGCATTTGACAGTGGTTACATTTCTCCAGGCCCATCCCTCACCTTTTTACCAAAACAGCGGCAGGTTGGCCACTTTGTTTTTGTTTCATTAAGGATTCTAGCTTTAAGGTAGTGATAACCGAACTCCCTCAGACCGCCCTGAAGATCAGATACAGTGTGTTTGAAGATTACCTGAATCCAAAGGTCAAGTTAAGGGTCACTGCTCTCTTATCCTTGATAGGAATGTGATGTTACTCTTTGGATCAGGACTATGGGATGAGAGAAAGGGTCAGAGTCAGATGACTGCTCAAGTATGTATGGGATGTTGTTTTTCCATACATATCAAGGAGAGTGTGTGTGTACAGGCAGCACATATTTTTGGCAACTGTTTAAGGCTATTCTAGTGGTCTAAAAGTATATGGCATATTTTTTATGGCACTTTATGGCTCCTGGCATTGTATTATGGCTCCTGGCATTGTATTATGGCTCCTGGCATTGTATTTGTTTCTCACAGTATGTGTATTTTTGTCTGCTGCTGTTTTGACATTGAATATAGACATACACTGAGTGTACAAAACATTAAGAATGCCTGCGCTTTCTATGAAATAGACTGACCTGGTGAATCCAGGTGAAAGCTATGATCCCTTATTGATGTCACTTAAATCTACTTCAATCAATGTAGATGAAGGGGAGGAGACAGGTTAAAGACTGATTTTTAAGCCTTGAGACAGGGATTGTGTATGTGTGCCATTCAGGGGGTGCCAGGCGCACCGGTTTGTGTCAAGACCCGGAACCGGTACCACCCAAATGACATCCAGCCAAATTGACAACTGTGGGAAACATTGGCGTCAACGAGGGCCAGCATCCCTGTGTAATGCTTCGACACCTTGTAGAGTCCACGCCCCAACGAGGGCAAGGTGGATACAACTCAATATTAGGAAGGTGTTCTTAATGTTTTGTACACTCAGTGTATATTTGATATAGACATAACAAGAAATATTGCAACGTCATACAATAAGTTGTAATACAATGCAATACAATGCAATATATGATATTTAGACTGCGATGCATCTACAAATATAATGACGAGAGGACATAACCCTAACCTTAAAAATCCACTTTAAAACAGCCACTCACTTAAATGGCCACTGATCTTTTTTATCCTCAATCAAATAATGACTTCCTCTGCAATTTGACAGAAAGTTTCACTGCGTTTTACCAGAGTGTGAGTACCAAATGGCACCCTATTCCCTATGTACAGTAGTGGCCCATGGTCAAAATCAGTGCTCTATAAGTGCAATAGAGTGCCATTTGGGACTAGACTGTCCATTATCAAAGGAAGTGGTCAATTGCCTGTGATCCATTCAGTGAAATACAGGGTAGAGCATTACCTTTCAGTGTAATGGTAGGGCTTGATTGTTTTTCTTATCCAATTAGGAGATCGTATCCCTCTAAAGTCTGGAATTACAACACACACACACACATATGCATGCACGCACACACAAACACACTCTCCTCTCTCCGTAACAAGGTAATTGCTAGCATCACAGCCGCTTTTAACCTGGGGGTCACTGTTTCAGGGTTTGATTTTGTTTCCTGTGATGCGATGTGGTTGAAATGGTTTTCCAAAACGAAGCCATGCGGTCAGCTTTTAAAGCAACCACTTTAGAAAACATAGCATCACACACAACCACATCAGCACACACAAATATGTGGCACAGACACACGCACACACGCACCCACCCACACACACACACACACACACACACATATACACATTCAGTAAGTAGAGCTGTGCTTTTGAAGTCAACAGGCCAGACAGAACACTACTACCAATTAACCATTGAACAAAATATCTGTGAACCACTGTGGTAGTAAATCAGACAGAGAATGCGTCCCAAATGGTGCCCTATTCCCTATATGGTGAACTACTTTTAACCCCTATGGGCCCTGGTTAACATAAGTGTACTAAAAAGGGAATAGGGTGCCATTTGGGATGCAACCAGAGAACAGACAATCAACACAAATAGAAGGGACTGTTTGTACTGGCCGAGGAGGTTTATACACGGTCTGATAAGGTACAAGTCTAAGAATAGATAAACAGTAGCTACGTTGTTAACAAAGGATGGAAGAAGAAAGAAAAGACACCAGCGAATGAAACAAGACAGAAGATATCAAAAGTATAATCAGTTTGTGTGTGTGTGTGTTTTCATGCATGGGTGTGAGACTGGATCTCCTCAAGAGCACAATAATCTTGCTGGTGCGTCTGGAGAAGTTCAAAGCAGCGGCATCATGCACCTATGATTTTAGAGGGGGCACGAGGTATGTGAGGATGGAGGGGGGCTGGTCCGGAAGCATTGTTCAAACCCCTGAAACAGCTCTAAATCCAAAGCCATATTCATTATGCCTAATTCTATGTAAAAATATGTATAATTTTCTACATAGGTTATCTAAGCATATCTCTTTACCTGTTCAATTGTCATTTGAATGAATTATGTACATTGATTCTGTAAGAACTTTTACGCCTTAGAAGAGTTTATTACAACTGCAACACTGGTATATAGCAACATAACCCCATAATTAAAGACATTTTTGTATTTTCTAAAGTCTAGCAACCTTGCAAGCATGCGTGCCAGCGAAGATAGTTAAACAAGATACTCTAACTGGTAGCACAGTAGCCTTTAGGCAGCACAGAAGCCAGTAAATTACTGTAGATTTACAGGACCTTTAATGTAGCACAAATTTACAACATATTACTGGAACACCTGACTGCTGTATTTCTAGAATTAGTGTAGTGGAATGCCATTGAGCCCGCATAATGCATTGCACTTTACAGTACTGTACTGTAATATATAATTACAGTAGCTATCTGTAAAATAAAATGCTGTAAATCTACAACGATTTGTTACAGTGTGAGGTTGGGAGTTTGGGAACCTCTCTAGCTAGCTAGCTAAAGTCAACTTCATAAAATTGCTATGTGGCTAGTATTACAGTGAAACAACAAAACGTTTTGGTTTTATTTATTCATCAAGAAGGAATAAATAGAGATAAATAGTAATGGCGTCTTTTTGTAGGCACTATCTCCACCATGATTCGTTGGACAAAGGCTATGGGAAAATGTATTGAGTTTTTGTAGGGTTTTTGGATAAACGCTGAAAATTAGGTCTGTGGTAAACACAGGCTTAGGAGATCTTATATGTTTTGTGAGATAATCTTCACCAGCTAATGTAACCTTTTGTGAATTTTGAAGTATTTCTGTAATACAAAAAAGCACAAAGCACATAAAATGATTCGTATTTCATAAATGTAATTGTTAACTGACTGATATTATCTCATAGAACAAAACGTATAAGATTTCCTAAGCCTGTGTTAACCTCAGACCTTATTTTCGGCATTTATCGCAAAAACCTATTCTTTCCCCATTGTTTTTCCTGAACGAACCAGAGGTAACTAATTTCCGTTTTTTTAGGACAACAAGCTGGTGAGCTCTGTATGCTACATAAATTGATCAAATTAATTTACAAACACACCTCCTGCGAGTCCTGCCCATCACTGGCAGTTAAAATCAAATCAAATAATGTGTGTGTCACTTGACACTCTCTCCTCCCCTGACGACACTGTCTGCATGCATTAGATTATCTAGCTCGCTGCCTAGCATATCTTTGCTCCATGGTGCACCTTAGAAGGAACCACTTACTGGGAGAATAGGGAGGGGGTACACTTTGCCTGGTCCGGTCAGTGTGCCCCCTTCGCAAAATACAGATGACAAATCTTTATAAATTATAAAAATAATAATTTAGTTTAGTAATTCATTTAACAGCTGACTTTTTTTTAAACAGGACATATCTAAGGGGGCATGTGCCCTTGTGCGCCTATGGTTCAAAGGCATTGTGACCACAGCTGAAACTCTAATCGCCTAGCTAATCTGATTTGTTCAGTCTATGACCCCTGACCTCTAACACTATAACCTCTATTTGTTCAGAGCAGTGGATCTGTCTCAAATGGCACCCTATTCCCTCTGGCTAAAAGTAATACACTATATAGGGAATAGGGTGCCATTTGGGATGCAAGCCCAGGTCTACCCTCTGCACTCTGATTAGTTCTCCCCTCTCTCTAATCCGGAAGGAGTAGGACGGGGCAATCAATAGAGACAGAGTCTACGTCCCAAATGGCATCCTATTCCCTTCACGGTGCACTACTTTTGACCAGAGCCCTATGGGCCCTGGACAAAAGTAATGCACTATATAGGGAAGCGTGTGCAATTTGGGACGCAGAAGTTGACTTTGAAGAAAAAGAGGGATGGAATTGCCCAATGCTCAAACAACAAAGACTCACATTTCATTCAGCTCACAGGAATATCTGTTCATTTTTGGAATGGTTGTCTTGTTTTGTCATCTATAACCAAACATTATGGAGCTAAGTGTGTGTTGTGTTGTCTTGATGATTATGTAAAGAGTGGTTATTGGTGATTTATGTGTGTTTACACAACAGTAAGATGGGCTAAAATAGTCCAAAACTATTTTATCCCATCTTACTCTTGTGTAAACATACATGAATCACCACTAACCACTCTTTACATAATCATCAAGACAACACACACACTTGGCTCCAGAATTGGCCCTGTATACTTTTCCTTGACCATGTAACTCATTGTTGTTTATTGGAAACAGTGGTTGTGAGTGACTATTTACAGCAAACCAGACATCACTTTATGCCTCTCCTAAATCATGTTAGCAATATAGATCTGTAATATTCAAAGCTGATATCTAACAAAACCAGTGTTCAAATACTAAAGTATGCACTTTCTGAGTTTTCTCATAAGACAGACATGATTTTGAACAAAGGATGATTCCTCATGTTGTGTTTGAGTTGGTGTTCCTCTTCAAGCCCCTATCATGTTTACAATCCCACTTCCGATATCTTCCTAACCATCCCCCCTCTTTCCTCCGGATCCCCTCCAGAGATGTTTACACTACAGTGGCAGACACACAAACATGCTGTATATGTGCACAAACACTGTATATATGCACGCACACACACACACTGTACATACACACACACACATGCATACACATACGGACATACGCTTCGGACCAGCAAGTTTAGGGAACATGAGAAAAATTGTAAATCTCCAACCACAGTCCTGACCTTACTGTAAACTGTGTTGCATAACCCATAGTGTTATTGCTTCCCATATCTCCAGGGAACTCCGGCTGTGTGTGTGTGTGTGTGTGTGTGTGTGTGTGTGTGTGTGTGTGTGTGTGTGTGTGTGTGTGTGTGTGTGTGTGTGTGTGTGTGTGTGTGTGTGTGTGTGTAAAGATGGACTACAGATACATAAACATTTATCTTGTTACTTATATATGATATTCTAATGATAAATGTGTCAAACTAAAATATAACATACTTTTATACAGTTGTGTTTAGAAAATACAGATACATACAGGTATTGGTAGCACTTTATAATAGCTCAACGTAATAAAGCATTTATAACAGATTAGTAAATAGTTTGTTTATATTTTATTAATCCAGTCATAAGATGTTTGATATAGGTCCTTATAAACCATTTATTAAACAGTAGTTAATTATTTTGGGGGGGGCCTCATCTAAAGTTTGGGATACTTACACTTTACAAATGTTTTGGGTGACCAATGTAATTTCTAAAAAAAAATATGGAAAGATTAAATCGTCTGTGACAGTAGAAGAGTCACGTTGTCGTTTTGAGATAGGTTCCCCTGTCTTACTCTCCGTCATGTTTAGGTGTTGCTTGTTATCATTACTTCATGTCTTAAAGTAATGATGGACTGTCGTTTCTTTGCTTATTTGAGCTGTTCTTGGCAAAGTTTACAGGTAACTTTTGAGATATTGTAGTCACGTTGCACAAGTTGGAACCGGTGTTTTTCTGGATCAAACGCGCCAAATAAATGGACATTTTGGATATATATCGATGGAATTAATCGAACAAAAGGACCATTTGTGATGTTTATGGGACATATTGGAGTGCCAACAAAAGAAGCTCGTCAAAGGTAAGGCATGAATTATATTTTTATTTCTGCGTTTTGTGTCGCGCCTACAGGGTTGAAATATGGTTTCTCTCTTTGTTTACAGAGGTGCTATCCTCAGATAATAGCAGCGTTTGCTTTCGCCGAAAAGCCTTTTTGAAATGTGAAATGTTGGCTGGATTCACAACAAGTGTAGCTTTAATTTGCTGTCTTGCATGTGTGATTTAATGAAAGTTTGATTTTTATAGTAATTTATTTTTGGCTCTTTCTTCATTTTCTTTTGGTGCTCTGAATTTGGCGCTCTGCATTTTCCCTGGCTTTTGGCAAGCGTCCCACATATCCCAGAGAGGTTAACGGGCATCCCACATATCCCAGAGAGGTTAATGAGCGTCCCACATATCCCAGAGAGGTTAACGAAATAGGACTATCTTCTGTATATCCACCCTACATTGTCACAATACAACTGATTGGCTCAAACGCATTAAGAAGGAAAGATATTCCACAAATGTACTTTTAACAAGGCACGCCTGTTAATTGAAAAAAGTGACTACCCCAAGAGTGTGCAATGCTGTCATCAAGGCAAAGGGTGGCTACTTTGAAGAATCTAAAATCTAAAATATATTTTGATTTGTTTAACACTTTTTTGGTTCCTACATGATTCCATATGTGTTAATTCATAATGTTGATGTCTTCACTATTATTCTACAATGTAGGAAAAAAAAAATGTAAATAAGAAAAACCCTTGAATGAGTAGGTGTGTCCAAACTTTTGACTGGTACTGTAGACAGACGGACAGGCAGACAGACAGACAGGCAGACAGGCAGGCAGGCAGGCAGGCAGACAGGCAGACAGACAGACAGGCAGACGAAAACAAAAACACAGTCATGGTAAGCACAAATCACCCAGAAAAAAATGTTATATTCATCCACAAATTAATCCCGAATCAATACTTTAAATTGCCTGAACGGCACCAGGCATTTTTTTTCAGTAATGAGGCCAGTGTTTGAATTCATTTGTTGTTGTAGAGAGGAGGAAGTAGAACCCTTCAGGAATTTGACAGTTTCCCATAATTTAGCCGGGTTCCCATTACAATATGGAAGAGCGGTTACATAATAATCAGATGTAGCCTTTTTGATTGGTTTTACACAATGATTCCTCAATTGCTTAAAAGCTTGCCAGTCTGGGCCAAGCATGTGCTCCTGGCCTTTACCCATGCATCATCTCGTTTTACAAATCAAATTGTATTGGTCACATACACGTGTTTAGCAGATGTTATTGTGGGTGTAGCGAAATGCTTGTGTTTCTAGCTCCGACAGTGCAGTAAAATCTAAAAAGTAATATCTAACAATTTCACAACATATACCCAATACACACAAATCTAAGTAAAGGAATGGAATTAAGAATATATAAATATATGGATGAGCAATGTAGACTAAGATACAGTAGAATAGTATAGAATACAGTATATGCATATGAGATGAGTACTGCAAGATATGTAAACATTATTTAAGTGACTAGTGTTCCATTAATTAAAGTGGCCAGAGATTTCAAGTCTATGTACATAGTCAGCAGCCTCTAATGTGCAAGTGATGTCTATTTAACAGTCTGATGGCCTTGAGATAGATGCTGTTTTTCAGTCTCTTGGTCGCAGCTTTGATGCACCTTTTGATGCAGGCAGTGGCTCGGGTGGCGGTTGTCCTTGATGATCTTTTTGGCCTTCCTGTGACATCGGTGCTGGAGGTGTCCTAGAGGGTAGGTTGTTTGCCCCCGGTGATGCGTTGGGCTGTAAAAGTTTGTGAGGGTTTCAGGTGCCAAGCCAAATTTCCTCAGCCTCCTGAGGTTGAAGAGGCGCTTTTGCGCCTTCTTCACCACACTGTCTGTGTGGGTGGACCATTTCAGTTTGTCAGTGATGTATACACCAACGTACTTGAAGCTTTCCACATTCTCCACTGTGGTCCTGTCAATGTTGATAGGGTGGTGCTCCCTCTGCTGTTTCCTGAAGTCCACAATCATCTCCTTTGTTTTGTTGATGTTGAGTGAGAGGCTATTTTCCTAGCACCTCGCTCCCAGAGCCCTCAACTCCTCCCTGTAGGCTGTCTTGTCATTGTTGGTAATCAAGCCTACTACTGTTGTGTTGTCTGCAAACTTGATGATTGAGTTGGAGATGTGCTTGGCCATGCAGTCATGTGTGAACAGGGAGTTCAGGAGGGGGCTGAGCACGCACCCTTCTGGGGACCCAGTGTTGAGGATCAGCGAAGTGGAGATGTTGTTTCCTACCTTCACCACCTGGGGAAGTCCAGAACCAAGTTGCACAGGGCGGGGTTCAGTCCCAGGGCCTCGAGCTTAATGATGAGCTTGGAGGGTACTATGGTGTTCAATGCTGAGCTATAGTCAATGAACTACATTCTTAAGTATTCTCCTTGTCCAGATGGGATAGGGCAGTGTGCAGTGTGATGGTGATTGCATCGTCTGTGGATATATTGGGGTGGTAAGCAAAGTGAACTGAGTCTAGGGTGATAGGTAAGTTAGAAGTGATATGATCCTTGATTAGTCTCTCAAAGCACTTCATGATGACAGAATTGAGTGCTACGGGGCGATAGTCATTTAGTTCAGTTATCTTTGCTTTCTTGGGTACAGGAACAATGGTGGCCATCTTGAAGCATGTGGGGATAGCAGACTGGGATAGGGAGAGATTGAAAATGTCCGTAAACACACCATCAAGCTGGTCTGTGCATGCTCTGAGGACTCCTGGGCCGGCAGCCTTGCGAGGGTTAACACGCTTAAATGTCTTACTCACGTCGGCCACGGTGAAGGATAGCCCACAGTCCTTGGTAGCGGGCCGTGTCGGTGGCACTGTGCTATCCTCCAAGTGGGCGAAGAAGGTGTTTAGCTTGTCCAGAAGCAAGAAGTTGCTGTCCGCGACGTGGCTGGTTTTCCTTTTGTAGTCCATGATTGTCTGTAGACCCTGCCACATACGTCTTGTGTCTGAGCCCTTGAATTGCAATTTAACTTTGTCTCTGTACTGGTGTTTTGCCTGTTTCATTGCCTTGCGTAGGGAATAACTACAGTGTTTGTATTCTGCCATATTCCTAGTCACCTTGCCATGGTTACATGCGGTGGTTCGCGCTTTCAGTTTTGCGCGAATGCTGCCATCTAGCCACAGTTTCTGATTAGGGTAGGTTTTAATAGTCACAGTGGGTACAACATCTCTCTTGTTAAATTCAGTCACCGTATCAGTATATACGTTGAGATTATTCTCGAATGCTGCCCGGAACATATCCCAGTTCGAGTGATCAAAACAATCTTGAAGTGTGGATTCCGATTGGTCAGACCAGCGTTGAATAGTCCTTAGCACGGATACTTCCTGTTTTAGTTTCGCCTATAGGAAGGGAGGAGCAAAATGGAGTCATGGTCAGATTTGCCGAAAGGAGGGCGGGGGAGGGCCTTGTAGGCATCCCAGAAGTTGGAGTAGCGTGGTCGAGTGTTTTAGCAGCAACAGTACTACAGTCAATGTGTTGATAGAACTTCGGCAGCCTTATCCTCAAATTTTCTTTGTTAAAATCTCCAGCTACATTAACAGCAGCCTCAGGATATGTGGTTTCCAGTTTGCACAAAGTCCAGTGAAGTTCTTTGATGGCCGTCGTGGTATCGGCTTGAGGGGGGATATACACAGCCGTGACTATAACCGAAGAAAATTATCTTGGGAGATAATACGGTTGGCATTTGATTGTGAGGTATTCTAGGTCAGGTGAACAAAAGGACTTGAGTTCCTGTATGTTATCACAAGTACACCATGAGTTGTTAATCATGATGCTTACACCCCGCCCTTCTTCCTGGAGAGATATTTATTCCTGTCTACGCGATGAACTTAAAATCCAACTTGCTGGACCGACTTAGACAGTATATCCCGAGAGAGCCTTGTTTCCATGAAACAGAGTATGTTACAATCCCTGATGTCTCTCTGGAAAGAGACCCTCGCCCTGAGCTCATCAACTTTATTATCCAGAGAATGAACATTAGCGAGTAATATACTCAGGAGCGGTGGGTGGTGTGCGTGTCTCCTAAGTTGGACTAGAAGACCACTCCGAGTACCTCTCCTCCGCGGCGTTGTTTTGGGTTGGCCTCTGGAATCAGTTCAATTGCCCTGGGGGGTGCGAACAAAAGATCCGCTTTGGGAAAGTCATATACCTGGTTGTAACGCAAGGAGTGCTGGTGAGTTACCACTGCTCTGATATCCAATATTCAGACCCTTTACTGAGCACTTTGTTGAAGCACCTTTGGTAGAGATTACAGCCTTGAGTCTTCTTGGGTATGACGCCACAAGCTTGGTACACATTTTGGGAACCTCTCAAGCTCTGTCAGGTTGGATGGGGAGGGTCGATGCACAGCTATTTTATCTGAATATGTTGTTGAGGAATCAGCTAAAAGTCAATCACTCCACACAGTGTGATAGTTAGTTAGATTTAATCTCACAGTTCGTAGGATCACCACAGTTATAGGCAGCAAGCCAGAACACAACCACAGACTAAACTCCAGCCAGCACTAGGACCCACACTAAACACAACCAAGGCACAAAAGTGGCGAAGAAATCTACAGCAGGGAGAGAGTGGCAATTAAATGCTGGGGTCCATCAAAGCAGCAATGCAACGGAGGCCATGTTACCAGAATGATAGCCAGGAGAGAAGCACCTTGGAGGGGATGTATTTTCCAGTACAGGACGGTGGAAAGCCGGGAGGGTGGCAAGTACTACACTGGGCCGAGGAGAGTCCAAAAAGTGTAAATCCAAGTGGATTTCAAGTAGTCCAAAAACATTGAAGACACAATGTCAAGTGGAAGGATGGAATATGTCCATATATAGTTATAATCTGTTGTTGGATCATCTACCCAAAATATGTCATCTTCTTCATTACTTTGCCAAACATATCATGACGATAGTGGTACTCAAAATGTGTTACATTTGTGAACGTCTAAATCAACATTTGGACCAGTTTAACAGCGTTGGTCCCTCCTATAGACAAGGGAAGGAGAGCTATGTAAAGGGCTCAATTATATAATTCTAACCATATACAATGTGTCTGCCTCCAACGTAAAACAAATGTTTGACTTCCACACAAAATTACTTCTTTACTTATTTTAGGTTTTAGGAAGTGTGTAGGTTTTATTCTTTATCGTAGAACTATGAAAGTTATGTATCTGCATGCTTGAGACAAATTCAGCAATTGCTTTCCCATGTCTGTGCTGTGAAGCAGTCAAGCTGGATAAATGTTTTTCTATGGACCGCCCCTTTGACATAATGTTGCAGTATATAAATGGATGTTATTATGCAGTCAACCACCAGAGGGAGGCAAATACAAGTTTATTTGATAGAGGACATTTACATGGTCCTAGGAAGGTCTGGACCTAGGATCAAGGGAGAAACTCAAGTTTCTGAATACTATATCTCTTGACACATTGATGAAAATAGTAATGGCCTCTAAACCTTCAAGCTGTATACTGGACCCTATTCCAACTAAACTACTGAAAGAGCTGCTTCCTGTGCTTGGCCCTCCTATGTTGAACATAATATACAGCTCCCTATCCACCGGATGTGTACCAAACTCACTAAAAGTGGCAGTAATAAAGCCTCTCTTGAAAAAGCCAAACCTTGACCCAGAAAATATAATAAACTAAATTGGCCTATATCGAATCTCCCATTCCTCTCAAAAAATGTTGAAAAAGCTGCTTGCGCAGCAACTCACTGCCTTCCTGAAGACAAACAATGTATACGAAACGCTTCACTCTGGTTTTAGACCCCATCATAGGACTGAGACTGCACTTGTGAAGGTGGTAAATTATATTTTAATGGCGTCAGACCGAGGCTCTGCATCTGTCCTCGTGCTCTTAAACCTTAGTGCTGCTTTTGATACCATTGATCACCACATTCTTTTGGAGAGATTGGAAACCTAAATTGGTCAACACGGACAAGTTCTGGCCTGGTTTAGATCTTATCTGTCGGAAAGATATCAGTTTGTCTCTGTAGATGGTTTGTCCTCTGACAAATCAACTGTAAATGTTGGTGTTCCTCAAGGCTCCGTTTTAGGACCACTATTGTTTTCACTATATATTTTACCTCTTGGTGATGTCATTCGGAAACTTAATGTTAACTTTCACTGCTATGCGGACAACACACAGCTGTACATTTTGATGAAACATGGTGAAGCCCCAAAATTGCCCTCCCTGGAAACCTGTGTTTCAGACATAAGGAAGTGGATGGCGGCAAATGTTCTACATTTAAACTCGGACAAAACAGAGATGCTAGTTCTAGGACCCAAGAAACAAAGAAATCTTCTGTTGACTCTGACAATTAATCTTGATGGTTGTACAGTCGTCTCAAATAAAACTGAAGGACCTCGCCGTTACTCTGGACCCTGATCTCTTTTTTGACGAACTTATAAAGACTGTTTCAAGGACAGCTTTTTCCATCTACATAACATTGCAAATATTAGAAACTTTCTGTCCAAAATCATGCATAAAAATGTATCTATGCTTTTGTCACTTCTAGATTAGACTACTGCAATTCTCTACTTTCCGGCTACCCGGATAAAGAACTAAATACACTTCAGTTAGTGCTAAACACGGCTGCTAGAATCTTGACTAGAACCAAAAAATGTGATCATATTATTCCAGTGCTAGCCTCTCTACACTGGCTTCCTGTTAAGGCTAGGGCTGATTTCAAGGTTTTACTGCTAACCTACAAAGCATTACATGGGCATGCTCCTACCTATCTTTCCGTTTTGGTCCTGCCGTACATACCTCCACATACGCTACGGTCACAAGACACAGGCCTCCTTACTGTCCCTAGAATTTCTAAGCAAACAGCTGAAATCAGGGCTTTCTCCTATAGAGCTCAATTTTTATGGAATGGTCTGCCAATCCATGTGAGAGATGCAGACTCGGTTTCACCATTTAAGTCTTTATAGAAGACTTATCTCTTCAGTAGGTCCTATGATTGAGTGTAGTCTGACCCAGGAGTGTGAAGGTGAATGGAAAGGCACTGGAGCAATGAACCGCCCTTGCTGTCTCTGCCTGAACTGTTCTCCTCGCTCCACTGGGATTCTCTGCCTCAAACCCTATTAATGGCGGCTGAGTCACTGGCTTACTGGTGCTCTTCCATGTCGTCCATAGGAAGGGTACGTCACTTGAGTGGGTTGAGTTACTGACTTGATCTTCCTGCCCGGGTTGGCGCGCCACCTTGGGTTCGTGCCGTGGGGGAGATCTTCGTGGGCTATGCGCGGCCTTATCTCCGGATAGTAAATTGGTGGTTGAAGATATCCCTCTAGTGGTGTGGGGACTGTGCTTTGGCAAAGTGGGTGGGGTTATGTCCTGCCTGTTTGGCCCTGCCCGGGGGTATCGCCGGGCCACAGTGTCTCCCGACCCCTCCTGTCTCAGCCTCCAGTATTTATGCTGCAATAGTTTATGTGTCGGGGGGCTAGGGTCACTCTGTTATATCTGGAGTATTTCTCCTGTCTTATCCGGTGTCCTGTGTGAATTTAAGTATACTCTCAATAATTCTCTCTTTTACTCTCTTTTTTCTCTCTCTCTCTCGCGCTCTCTCGGAGGACCTGAGCCCTAGGACCATGCCTCAGGACTACCTGGCCTGATGACTCCTTGCTGTTCCCAGTTCACCTGTGAGTACATGCCTGTATACTCTACCAGTGAGTACAGGCCTGTATAATCTACCAGTGAGTACAGGCCTGTATACTCTACCAGTGAGTACAGGCCTGTATACTCTACCAGTGAGTACAGGCCTGTATACTCTACCAGTGAGTACAGGCCTGTATACTCTACAAGGTGAGTACAGGTAGAGTACACAGGCCTGTACTCACTGGTAGAGTATACAGGCCTGTACTCACTGGTAGAGTATACAGACTTGTACTCACTGGTAGAGTATACAGACATGCATTGCTGTAAAATACTTCTGAATTGAACGAGAGTTGCGGTGCACGGTGCACTGTTCAGATGCTGGAATTGTTTTTGGATGAATGTGCGAAGGTATCCTACTTTTTTTAATGATTGGTTTGCTTCATTAAAAGGTAATACATTTTACTGGCCTCTGCCAGCAGCCTCTAAATCACAACGTTTGACCCTGAACCCCCACACATCTTCACTTTCTCCCTATCCAATTCCGTATAAACTCCAAGACCCCTCAAAACACCTCTTTCAGAAAGTCTGTGGTCTTTGATTGACTTATCATTTACATTAAATGTTTGGCCATTTAGCGGACACTCTTGTACTTATCAACTTACAGTCAGTGCATTCAACCAAGGTTGATAAAGAAAACACATATCAGTCATAGCAAGTAAAAAGCTTCTGTAACTGGTACTGAAGATGTTGTTGTAGTTAACAATACATTGGTCTTCAAAATAATTGTAATTACAACAAGATAGCTTATGATATATCCTGATAGTGCCAATACAATACTGATATATTCATGGGAACTCGATGTCAGAGCAATGAAACACAGTGCAATACAGTGAAAGGGACTGTTAAACTGTAAGAAAATTATTTTTACAGTATTTTACTGTAATTACAAGGGATTAGAGGAAGCAGGTTGGCTGTAGGCATTTCCATATTACATAATATTGTTGAATACTAGAGGCCTAATCAAATGCTTCCAAACTGGTTGTGATTACAGTGCAAAACAGATTAAAAGGACATGGGTAAATTGTGAAGCATTAAAAGGTTTAACACCCACTACCACTATAGTGATGTTACATTTGATACCGCCGCTCTGAGGCATGCGTCGGAATCGCTTAATTTATTTCGTAGCAGTGTGCTGATGCCTGTCTCGCTTTATCAGAAGCACGTGATCAATGACGTTCAAAGCTTTGTTTCGTCGAACAACCACCTGATTGGTTTGGCATTGGTTTCCGTGGAAGACAAAAAGGCTACCCTGCCCATGCGCTACAACATGTGTGACATTATCTCTAATAATTTGACTATTCTAAATTCTTATGACCAGCAGGTGCCACTAATGTACACTGTGTTGATCAATGTCTCAAGTACTTAACTTATTTTTGACACAATTGGCTGGAAAGCGTCAATGGTTAAGGAAGTTTTGTTTCCCCATCACTAGAGACCTATTTCTTGTACACAATATATTTAGGGAACTACTGCCACATATCACTTAAATTGGTACAGGCCACGTAGTAACGGATGCAACAAAGACAGCCACTTACAAGGCAAGCCTTAAAATGTGTTGTTAATGAGTCAATATCTTCCCAAAGCACATGAAATCCTACCTCTTCAAAGAGTATCTTAAATAATCCTCCACCTCACCTTGACACCCCCCCATTTGTATTTTTTTGATAGAATAATAATCCTGAACCAGCACTTGACCCCCCCCCCCCTTGCTAGCTCTGACTTTGCTGATAGTTACTGTATTGAGGAACGTGTAGTTACTATGCCGTGACGTGCTTGTCCCACCTAGCTATCTTACGATGAATGCACTAACTGTAAGTCACTCTAGATAAGAGCATATGCTAAATTACATAAATGTAATACCATGCACCCACTAGTGTTGAAAAAAAATTGGGCTCTCATGGTATGATACTGTATTCTAAATTTCAGTAAATTACTAGCAGCAATTAGCCAATAGATGATAGAGTATCAGAACAAAGTCCATAAGATGACTAAAGTGCACTATATTACCATATTCTGTGTGGGTACAGCATTCTTACTCATGGGTGCAACAAATATAGCCTCTTACAAGGCTCGCCTTAAAATATGTTAATGAGCCAGAGACTTTCCCCGCCCACAACATTTCCCCACAATGTACCATAATGAATACTGTAAAACACATTTACTGTATTTTACAGTGCATTCTACTGTGTACTGCCGTTGAAATTACAGAAAGGTTGTACAGTGTGCTGTAAAACAAATGTGCAGTATTTTACTGTGCATTCCACAGTAATTTATTGCATTCAGTTTATACAGTATCGTACTGTTGACTAATACAGTAGGTTACTGGTAAAATTACAAAAACGGTGTAGAGTAATGCAGACAAGGTTTGAACAAGTGCAGTGCCTTTTGACGGCAGCAATATTTTTGGTTAGGGAACTACTGTAGAAGAACATTATTGTGTTTTGTTATGTAAGGTATGATGTTTAGACATAGCTTCCTGTATTCTCTGACACTCCCTCTCTCTCAAGGCAGGACATGACCAGTGCAGAAGCAGTAAATTCAGCTGCAGCCTACAGGCTTTGTGATGGTATGCCCAAAGAATTCCTGTCCCACATTCATTTCACTTTGCCTCTTCGGGACACCCAGATGCCTATCCCTCTCCAACCAGCTCTACTTCTGCTCTCTGATTATATCCCTGTCTTCATACTATCACCATTGTTACTGTCAAACAGAGAGACAAGGATTGAGTCCCAAATGGCACCCTATTCCCTATACTGCACTTCTTTTGACCAGGGCCTGCACTACAATATAAATAGGATGTTATTTGGGGCCAATTCAAGTATTTACGTATCTGACTACACTGTCACGGGAGACAGGGTGAGGCAAAAACCATGCCGTCATCTCAGAACAAAACAAACACAGAAATGATCAACAAGTATCCAACGACAACAGAAAATAAAAGTTTAAAACGTGTCAGCCCCTTGCTGTCAGCTAGCACAGTTCAGTGAGGTGCTGATATCATTCATGATTTATCTCAAATGCATTCAGTCCCAGAATTGAATATAGGCCAGATGACACCACTACAGTACTTACTCAGTTCATGGTGACAGTTTTTGCTTTCCAAACAAAAAATTCAACACTTTGCTGAGTGTTAGAGTGGTTAACTCTTACCACTGACCCTGCAGCCGCTGTAAAGCCTCAGAGAGATGTATTCCTGTATTCTGACATGGGGTAGAGGGCATTTTAGTACGACATCTGGGAACGGTTTGTCACAACTCCACAGAAGCTGCACAGAAGTCTGTTTGGACAGGCTTTGTTAACACATTTCATACGGAATAGTGTCCAGTGGCAAAGACTATAGAAACTGGATCTGAGCAGAATGTGTTAATTCAAGTTTAATATATATCTATCTACACGTTATTTCTGACATTTAGATTTAATTCAACAAAATTAGCATTCTAGATAACATGACAACACTTACTGCTTCTATGATTTTGGATCCACAAGGCTATATGGAAAGGATCCTGCTTGCTTCTTTGACTTGGTTTTAGCCTGGTTTAGCCCACGTTTATCACACCGTCAGCCTTAGTTTGTCCTGGTTTTCTCCAGGTTAGTCTTCCTCAGATCCCTGCAGTCAGTCAGTGTGTGAGTGTCATCCTCCTCCAACTCTCCCCCTAACACTGAACACTGCTGCCTGCCTGCTGTCTGCAGAGAGACTAGGTCTTCAAAACAAGTGGAGTGGAGAGAGGGAGGGAGGAAGAGAGGGAGGGTTGGAGAAATAAAGGGAGGAGCACAGATTGTGACCTATAGGGATGAAAGAAAAATAACAACAACACGAGAGAGAAAGGGCAGATACAAGGAGAGAGAGAGCAACTTGAGGGGACTAGAGGGGAGAGCGGGGAGAGAGAGCAATGAAGGGACCCAGAGAGAAAGAGAGAGAGAAAGGGGGGGTAAAGTAGCTGAAAAAAGATTTAACATTTTGTCTGGACAAATTTAACAAATTGTTCTCCCAGCGTTTAGTGCATGTTGTAAAGTGCATGTTTAGGTAATCCAACTTTAACCGACGGTGTTAGCCGTTATTGTAATTTTATCAGTAATTTACTGTATTAATCAACAGTATGGTACTGTATAAACTGAATACAGTAGATTACCATAGAATGCACAGTAAAATGCTGTACATTTGTTTTACAGCACACTGTAAGAGCTTCCTGTAATTTCAAGAGTTATACAATGTAGAATGCACAGTAAATGCACAACATCACAGTGCTACATTAGCTGTACCAATTATTTTACCTTTATGTAACCAGGTAGGCAAGTTGAGAACAAGTTCTCATTTACAATTGCGACCTGGCCAAGATAAAGCAAAGCAGTTCGACACATACAACAACACAGAGTTACACATGGAGTAAAACAAACATACAGTCAATAATACAGTAGAAAAATAAGACTATATACAATGTGAGCAACTGAGGTGAGATAAGGGAGGTAAAGGCAACACAAAAAAAAGCCATGGTGGCAAAGTAAATACAATATAGCAAGTAAAACACTGGAATGGTAGATTTGCAGTGGACGAATGTGCAAGGTAGAGATAGAAATAATGGGGTGCAAAGGAGCAAAATAAATAAATACAGTAGGGGGAGAGGTAGTTGTTTGGGCTAAATTAGAGATGGGCTATGTACAGGTGCAGTAATGTGTGAGCTGCTCTGACAGCTGGTGCTTAAAGCTAGTGAGGGAGATAAGTGTTTCCAGTTTCAGAGATTTTTGTAGTTCGTTCCAGTCATTGGCAGCAGAGAACTGGAAAGAGAGGCAGCCAAAGGAAGAATTGGTTTTGGGGGTGACCAGAGAGATATACCTGCTGGAGCGCGTGCTACAGGTGGGTGCTGCTATGGTGACCAGCGAGCTGAGATAAGGGGGGACTTTACCTAGAAGGGTCTTGTAGATGACCTGGAGCCAGTGGGTTTGGCGACGAGCATGACGCGAGGGCCAGCCAACGAGAGTGTACAGGTTGCAGTGGTGAGTAGTATATGGGGCTTTGGTGACAAAACGAATGGCACTGTGATAGACTGCATCCAATTTATTGAGTATGGTATTGGAGGCTATTTTGTAAATGACATCGCCGAAGTCGAGGATCGGTAGGATGGTCAGTTTTACACGGGTATGTTTGGCAGCATGAGTGAAGGATGCTTTGTTGCGAAATAGGAAGCCGATTCTAGATTTAACTTTGGATTGGAGATGTTTGATGTGAGTCTGGAAGGAGAGTTTACAGTCTAACCAGACACCTAGGTATTTGTAGTTGTCCACATATTCTAAGTCAGAACTGTCCAGAGTAGTGATGTTGGACAGGTGGGCAGGTGCAGGCAGCGATTGGTTTAGTTTGACTTGTATTTAAGAGCAGTTGGAGGCCACGGAAGGAGAGTAGTATGGCATTGAAGCTCGTCTGGAGGTTAGTTAACACAGTGTCCAAAGACGGGCCAGAAGTATATAGAATGGTGTTGTCTGCGTAGAGGTGGATCAGAGACTCACCAGCAGCAAGAGCAACATCATTGATGTATACAGAGAAGAGAGTCGGTCCAAGAATTGAACCCTGTGGCACCCCCATAGAGACTGCCAGAGGCCTGGACAACAGGCCCTCCGATTTGACACACTGAACTCTTATCAGAGAAGTAGTTGGTGAACCAGGCGAGGCAATCATTTAACAAACCAAGGCTATCGAGTCTGCCGATGAGGATGTGGTGATTGACAGAGTCTAAATCCTTGGCCAGGTCAATGAATACGGCTGCACAGTATTGTTTCTTATCGATGGCGGTTAAGATATCGTTTAGGACCTTGAGTGTGGCTGAGGTGCACCCATGACCAGCTCTGAAACCAGATTGCATCGCGGAGAAGGTATGGTGGGATTCAAAATGGTCGGTAATCTGTTTGTTGACTTGGCTTTCGAAGACCTTAGAAAGGCAGGGTAGGATAGATTTAGGTCTGTAGCAGTTTGGGTCAAGAGTGTCCCCCCCTTTGAAGAGGGGGATGACCGCAGCTGCTTTCCAATCTTTGGGAACCTCAGACGACCAATAGAGATCCTGGTTCAAGTCCAGGCTCTGTCACAGCCAGCCGCAACCGAGAGACTCATGGGGCGGCGCATAATTGACCCAGCGTCGTCCGGGTTAGGGGAGGGTATGGCCGGCAGGGATGTCCTTTCCCCATTGCGCTATAGTGACGCCTGTGGCAGACCGGGTGCATGCCCGCTGACACGGTCGCCAGGTGTACAGTGTTTCTTCCGACACATTGGTGTGGCTGGTTTCCGGGTTAAGTGGGCATTGTATCAAGAAGCAGTGCGGCTTGGTTGGGTTGTGTTTCAAAAGATGCACGGCTCTCAACCTTCACCTCTCCCAAGTCCGTACGGGAGTTGCAGCGATGGGACAAGACTGTAACTACCAATTGGGGAGAAAAAGGGTAAAAAAAAAAAATAAAAGAAAAAGAATGCACAGTAAAATACCATAAATATGTTTTACAGTATTAATAATGGTGCATTGTGGGAAAACGTTGTAGGCAGGGAGTCTCTGGCTCATTAGAATATTTTAAGGCGAGCCTTGTAAGAGGCTATATTTGTTGCACCCATGAGTGAGAATCCTGTACCCCCACACAATACACTAACACATTGTATTTGATTAATTTTATAGAATTTGTCCTGAAACTCTACAGTAACTTACTGGCCAATTGCTACATGTAATTTAATGTAATTCAGAATATAGTGTCTTACCACATTTTTGGAGAACAAAAGATGATTTTGAACTCTAGTGGGTGCATGGTATTGTTGTTTCTCACTCATTAACATACTTTGAGGCCTGTCTTGTAAGAGGCTATATTTGTTACAGCTGTTAGTGAGAGTCCTGTACCAATTGAAGTGATATGTGGTAGAAGTTTCCTAACAATTAAATGTATATAGGGAACAGGTCAGAGTGGTAGTGGGTCTTAAATGTTTTACTGTTACCCATGTCCATTTTATCTGTTTTGCTCTGTGATTACAGCCAGTTAGGAAGCTTTTGTTTTGGCCTGTAGAAGTGCAAGTGATACACAACACTGAGTATTAATTAATATGCTGTAATGTGCAAATGACTGCAGCCAACCTGCTTGCTGTAATGCCTTGTAATTACAGTAAAATACTGTAGAAATAATTTTGTTAGAACTTTAAAGTCACTTTTAATGTTCTGTGTGTTATTGCTCTGGCTTCAAATTACCATTAATATCTCAGTATATGATTGGATTGGATCTAGTCAGAGATACATCGTAAGATATCTTGCTGTAATTACAATTACACTGAAGACCAACGTATCCTTAACCACAAAATTTTCAGTAACAGTTGATATGACTGTGAAATGTGTTTTCTTTATCAACCTTGGTTGAATGCACTGACTGTAAGTTGATAAGTACAAGAGTGTCCACTAAATGGCCAAAATGTAAATCGAAAAATGAAAACTTGCAAAGAAGACTGGGTAATATGTCACTGGGTCGGTAATTCCAGTAATATACTGTAAATTAGATTACAGCAATGGTTCCCAAACTTTTTTTAGTCCTGTACCACTTCAAACATTCAACCTCCAGTTGCGTACCCCATCTAGCACCAGGATCAGCACACTCTCAGGTACAGTTAAAGTGACTATGCATCGATGATAAACAGAGAGTAGCAGCAGCGTAAAATAGTGGGTTGGCGGGTACGGGGTGGCGGGACACAATGCAAATAGTCCGGGTAGCCATTGTGCGGAGGCACCGGTTAGTCTGGCTAATTGAGGTAATATGTACGTGAATGTATAGTTAAAGTGACTATGTATAGATGATAAACAGAGAGTAGCAGCAGCGTAAAATAGTGGTTGGCGGGGTGCTGGGACACAATGCAAATAGTCAGGGTAGCCATTTGATTACCTGTTCAGGGGTCTTATGGCTTGGGGGTAAAAGCTGTTGTAAGCCTTTTTGTCCTAGACTTGGCGCTCCGCTACCGCTTGCCATGCGGTAGCAGAGAGAACAGTCTATGACTGGGATGGCTGGGGTCTTTGACAATTTTTAGGGCCTTCCTCTGACACCACCTGGTATAGAGTTCCTGGACGGCAGGCAGTTTAGCCCCAGTGATGTACTGGGCCATACGCACTACCCTCTGTAGCAGTTGCCGTACCAGGCAGTGATGCAACCTGTCAGGATGCTCTCGATGTTGCAGCTGAAGAACCTTTTGAGGATCTGAGGACCCATGCCAAATCTTTTCAGTCTTCTGAGGGGGAATAGGTTTTTTCGTGCCCTCTTCACAACTGTCTTGGTGTGTTTGGACCATGTTAGTTTGTTGGTGATGTGGACGCCAAGGAACTTGAAAGTCTCAACCTGCTCCACTACAGCGCCGACGATGAGAATGGGGACGTGCTCGGTCCTCCTTTTCCTGTAGTCCACAATCATCTCCTTTGTCTTGGTTATGTTGAGGGATAGGTTGTTATTCTGGCACCACCCGGCCATGTCTCTGACCTCCTCCCTATAGGCTGTCTCGTCATTGTCGGTGATATTGCCTACCACTGTTGTGTCATCTGCAAACTTTATGATGGTGTTGGAGACGTGCCTCGCCATGCAGTCATGGGTGAACAGGGAGTACAGGAGGGGACTGAGCACACACCCCTGAGGGGCTCCAGTATTGAGGATCAGCATGGCAGATGTGTTGCTACCTACCCTCACCACCTGGGGGCGGCCCATCAGGAAGGGTCCTTAACTTAGGAAGGGTCCTTAACACAGGGTCCTTAACTTAGTGATGAGCTTTGAGGGCACAATGGTGATGAACGCTGAGCTGTAGTCAATGAATAGCGTTCTTATGTAGGTGTTACTTTTGTCCAGGTGGGAAAGGGCAGTGCAATAGAGATTGCATCATCTGTTTGAGCGGTATGCAAATTGGATAGTGCATTTCATGTAAAAAAAAAATGTAAAATTGAAATCGAAAACCATGATATTTTTTTTAGAATCCTACTGAAACCGAACTGATTTCAAAAAGCACAAATTGCTCAGCATTCGGTACTGTACAATGGATTACTGTCAAATGGATTACAGTAGCTGTGCTCTAAAATAAATTAAAGTAACTTTCTGGCCAATTGCTGCCAGTAAATTACAAGAAATTTGACAGGAAATGTTTTACAGTGTGATGCCACAAAAGGTTTGATTGAACACTGTGATGATAATAATAGTGTGATGTGAGAAGGATTTCAACAGGACTGATATTTAAATTTTCAACTTGGAAAGAAGCCAAAATAGTCAAGACGTTGTCAGTGAACAATACCACTCATACTGCTACATGTATATTACAGTTTTTTTCGATTGCTAAACGACAGTGGGCACAACTGGAGTCACATGTGCAAAACTCTAACTACAGTCTGCACTACCAACAGTCACCTGAGCTAAACAGTTCACATCACCTGCAAAACTCATTCCAAGCAACACAACTCTTAACACATGGCTCAAAACACGCTCAGTGCAGCCAAACACTATACACAACCCTCACTGAGAACACACACTGTCACTCAGAACACACTGAGAGTAAAAACACTAGCATCAAACACCAATACAGAAAATACAAACTTTTCATCTTTACAGTTTGAACAATTTCAGTGACTTCATACAAAGTAATATTTTCTTCAAAGAAAAGAGTGACATTCTTTCACATGATTTATTACAATTTTTAGAACATAACAATTCTTTCAAGGTAAAAGAAAATTAGCAGTTTGCTTCAATAGTCTGTAGTAATTTACGGAATTACAGTAATGAGAAAAAAAAAGGTAGAAACTAAAAGTACATACTGTAATTCGAACAAATAATTGAGGGGCTAATCCTGCCTCTCTCTAGCATCAGGCCACAGGTTTTCTTCAACATCACATCTAATGTTTTCTCTTGCCATGCACCTGGGGAAGAACCTTCTGAAGTGCCTTATCCATCCCTGGCAGTCCTCTGGACTCGTGTCCTCACATCTGGCACGGCACGCATGGCTTCCAAAAGAGACATTTGGTCATGTGGGTGGTGACCAAACACTTTCCACCTCCAGGCAGAGAAAAACTCCTCTATTGTGTTGAGGAAGGGTGAATATGCAGGCAGGTACAAAACCATAAATCTGTGATGTGATGCAAACCAATCTGTGACAGCTGCAGAGTGGTGAAAAGCAACGTTATCGCAAACTATGACAAAAACTTGGGGGTTTCTTACTGGCTCCCCCTGTTCTGCTGGCACTAGCTGAGCATAGAGCTGTTCTAGGAAAGCTATAAGCCTTTCTGTGCTGTATGGGCCAATAGGTGGTGTGTTGAGAAGCAAACCATCATTGGCCATTGCAGCACACATGGTGATATTTCCCCCCCTTTGGCCTGGAACCTCCACAGTGGCCCTTTGACCTATAACATTCCTTCCTCTGCGCCGTGTTTTGGCAAGGTTAAATCCAGCTTCATCGATAAATTCAAATGAATGTGGTCTTTCCAGTGCTTCCACCTCCATTACTCTCTGAAAAACAGTAAGTGCACAGTTTTACTGTAGAAATGCTAGTGTTTTTTTTACTGTAAATATTTTGTATAGCTGTGTACGTAACCTCAGACGTCTTACCTGGACATATTGGTATCTTTGCTCTTTTACCCGTTCACTGTTTCTCTCGAACGGTACAGTGTATACCTGTTTCATTGTAACTTGGTGTTTCTTTAGGACTCGAGCAATAGTTGTTGTGCTGACAGAATTAACATTTTCAAATATATCATTATCAGCCAGCACTCTATCTTGAATCTCCCACAGTTTTATTGCATTGTTGACAACAACCATGTCAACAATAGCATTTTCCTGCGCATCTGAAAATATTTTTCCTCTTCCCCCTGTTGGGGGCAGCCTTTGGGTCCTGTTGTAAAAATATATTTTACAGTCAAACTTACTGTAATATATATCTGTGTAAATATTCTATAATTGCACTACAAAATAGATTCCTGTAATGTTTTCATTTACTGTAAGGATGCAACTCTCACCTGTTTGCATGATGGAAAATTCGCATTACAGATGCCACTGTGGATCTTTGCAGATTGGGTTGCACCCTCAACCCTGCCTCTCTCAATGAGAGACCATGGTTCACGACATGGTCTATAAGTGTAGCCCTTATTTCATCTGAAATAACAGCTCTTTGTCTTCTTTGTCTTCCTCCACGCATCCGCCCTCTCCCTGCCACCCTTCTCCCTCCACGAACCCATCTTCCCTGTTCCATTTCCAAAATGAGTCTTTCTGAGCTCTACCTATATATACTGTAATATGTGTGTGTGTTCACTAACAAGTCTAAAACAAGACACCTGCTTAGCCTTTCAGCTGAAATTGCAATCAGCAGTGTTTGAAAGGCACAAGGCTGAAATCTATTCCGTTTTGAATGTGTGGTTCACAGTTTTGACAGCAGTGTGTTAGCATTTGAACAAAGTGCTGTAAATCCACAGTGTTGTGCAGGTTGTGGTTAAAGTCATGGGATAAGTGTGTAGAGTTTTGAAAACTGTGTTCAAGCAATGAAAAACGAACTAGGGTTTGGTCCACATGAACTGCTGCTGTGCAGACTGTAGTTAGAGTTTTGCACATGTGACTCCAGTTGTGTCCACTGTCGTTTAGCAATCGAAAAAAACTGTAATACAACTGTAGGTATAGGGGTGTTAAATTATGCTTACATATCAAACTAAAACCATGCCTTTCTGCTTACGTGCAAATAAAGTTGGAGTCGTCACACTCCCAACAATATCATGTGCAGTCTGCTGTTGGATGAGAATCCCAACTTCACTCACTTACCTTAGACCTAGACCTAGACAGACACACACACACACACACACACACACCTGTAACTAGCTCCTTAACGTGATGAATGACTGAATCCCTTAATGGAGGGAGCTGTAAAGGCTCAGTGATTTCTGTCAATCAACTCACTCCATTCTAAAGATTGAAGAGATGAATGATCGACAGATTGCTGCCCCATAGTGCTCTGGTCAAAAGTAGTGCACTATATATGCAATAGGGTGCCATTTGGGACACACCCAGAGACTAAAGCACGGGTAGGCAACTAGATTCAGCCGTGGAATGATTTTTGTTGGAGCAGATGGTCGGCGGGCCAGAACATAACAAATAAACCACAACTAAGCCCCAAAAGAAATTGTATTTTCAAATATAATCATTTCATACCTTGATTGCACTACATTATTTTGTTTTGTAATTTAAAACAGGACTTTGTTACGAGAGGCGTATCTAGACAGCTGCTGTTGTCACCAACTCTGTTTTGTGGTAGGCTAGTTGACAGACATGGCTTTGATACTGGTGTTGAGTAGCAAAACCATTCCCTGAATCCCCAAGGCCCTACTAACTCTCTGACACACACAAAAAACACCACCTATATTGGTCTATTGTCTGTAGATTAAGTTTGGATTAGCAGGTTCCCATACCTCTTTCACACTGAGGGCTTTTCTCTATGTCTCCTGAGATCAACCAACACAATGTTAGTATCAGTTGGTTATTGTGGTTATTATTATGAACCATGTGGATTCATTAATGTGTGTGTGTGTGTGTGTGTGTGTGTGTGTGTGTGTGTGTGTGTGTGTGTGTGTGTGTGTGTGTGTGTGTGTGTGTGTGTGTGTGTGTGTGTGTGTGTAAGTGCACTACTGACAAACTGACACTCGCCAAACTTGGTTCTGACATGCACGTTATTTATTTTTCTGACATTCACTCTACCTACTCAGTTGATGAAGGAGTGAACTGCAGGGTTTACATACAGTAACAAACATGATCAAGATTAAATAAATGATATACATAAAAGGTTATGCCATCATCTCACATCACGCCTATAGGAATGTCAGTCAAGACACAATCAAGTGAGACGACAAAAATACATAAAATCAAATCAAACGTTATTTGCCACATGTGCCGTGAAATGCACAAGTGAATGAGTGAATGAAATGACACTGGGAATAAAAAAATATTATTCCGCAGTACTATCAAATCACCACTAGATGCCACTCTTATCCTATGTACAATTCATTTACATACTATCAACAGAACAGAGCCATGGAACAGGTAGGCAAACTTAACAGTCTGCGGCTGTGTGTGTGTCACAGGAGTTTGGGGGCACCTTAATTGGGGAGGACAGCTCATGGTAATGGCTGGAGCGTTTTAGGTGGAATGGTATGAAATATATTAAACACGTGGTTTCCACGTGTTTGATGCCATTCCATTTGCTCCATTACAGCCATTATTATGAGCCGTCCTCCCCTAAGAAGAAATGTCTATGATTCGTTCAGATTTGTATCTGGTCCACACTGCCTAAATGTGTACTTATTTGTGTAAATGCATTTGATGTCAATGTCTGGAAAAGACGTCTAAAATACTTATTTTCAATGTCATTTTGCTTACTGGGAAAGAACAGATAGAAAGGTCAACAAGAACCAGAGGCCGGTGGGAGGAGCTATAGCAGGACTGGCTCATTGTAATGGCTGGAATGGAATCAATGGAACGATATCAAACACATCAAACATATGGACCCTGTCATCCTATAGCTCCTCCCACCAGCCGCCACTGAGAAGAACATATTGGAAGATAGAAAGCGCCCTTCTCTCCAACAGAAACCTTACAGGCAGCGGTGAGTAGCTCACACACGCATTCAGTGATTTGGCAAGAGTACAAATCACCTGGGACCAGGCTAGGAGGGAGGGGATTAGGAGACAGATTAGTTAATACCTTAATAGACTAACTTTCATAGCTAATGTTACTTCCAAAGATTTAAAAAAGTATATTTGTTACCATGACTAGCTAACTAGTAAGTGGTAAAAGTAAGTGGTAAACAAAAAATAGCTAAGCTATACTTAGCTAGGTAGATATTTAGCAGTAACGTGCCTCAAACACTCCATCTAGTTCCTCAGTTATATCATCTGCATTAAGTTCCAGCGCCACCCCAGAGATAACCCCCTTGATAGGTGTCCTGCTTTGAAGACCCACACACTACACATTCCATTCAGATTAACTGTTTAAAGGGCACAAAGCTCCGCAGACACCAAACAAAAAAAAGAAAACACTTGTTATTCTAACTGACGCCGCATTACTCAACACATCCATGATTTTTATTGAGATTTCCTCCAACCCCCATGTTATCCAGCTTGATGAGTAGGCCTCCCTTCCACATCATATCATAAGCCTACATCAAAGAAAACGGCTACCACCACCTCCTTATTTGCCTGTGCCTTCCGTTTGACTGACTCAATGCACAGTTCAGGATCAATCGTTCCCCTGCCTTTCCTGAACCCACGTTGATCTGGTGACATTAGTCCTCTACTCTCCAGAAAGTACATTATCATCCTTTCCATAAGTTTATATACATGAGATGTCAACGCTATCGGCCCATAGCTTGAAGGAGTATTAGGGTCTTTCCCTGGTTTCCATATTGGCACCACTACAGTCTGCTTCCAACTTCCAGGCGGTTTCCCTTCCTGCCACACCTTATTGTAAAGGCCCAATACTTTCCCCATTGCAGTGTCACTGAGATGAGCCATCATGATGTAACACATCCCATCCATCCCAGGAGATGTTGCTCCAGCTTTAGCTAATGCTCTCTTCATCTCAGCCAATGTAAAAGGGCCATTCAATGTATCCCCACTTTCGCTCACTGATCCAGGACCCACTGATGTTCTCCTCTGACCCTCTCTCTCCCACGCTTCTGTCAGATTATTTGAGCTGAGCACCTTCACAAATTCCTGGGCTAACATCTCTGCCTTCTCCATGTCTCTCACTGCAACAGTCTCCCCACTTTACAGCACAGGGAGATCCCAATCTATTCTGACCCCACTCATCCTCTTAATCATCCCCTATACAGTACCTTTCCCACAGAAGTGGTCCTGCCTATGTTTCCACAGAACCGGCACCAATATCCTCTCTTAACTGTCCTAATGATTGTTCTTACTACTGCTTGTTTATAATGAATCAGGTGCTGGTAATTATGGGACCTTTTCAACATTCTGAAAGCCCTGTTCCTACACTTCACTATTTCTCTACACTCTTCAATCCACATGTTATATATTTTTTATCCCACCCTTCAGCTACCCTTAACCCCTCCCATCTATCTCTAAAAACCATCCAGTCTTGACTTCTACTTGCCATATATTTTTCACTGTGCTGTGATGTTTCACAAAAGTTCTGAACCTACCTATTCTTATAGTTTCCACAGATTCTACATTAAAGACGAACACCTTTACTAAAAGTACTATTATATTATTGTTCGACTGACCATGGCTTTTCAAGTCACCCAGCAGGTCTATTTGCAAAGATAGCTTTAAGTGAATGTTGGGATTTTTCAGCCATTCCTGAACCTGCGAACCTGCGAACAAACTACATATGGGCAATACCAAAACAAGTGATCTAATGATTATATATCTTTGCAACAAAATATGCTTCTATTTACCTCCAAAGAACGAAGCTGGCACTAAGACCGCACTCAACAAGCTGTATAAGGCCATAAGCAAACAAGAAAATGCTCATCCAGAAGCTCCTAGTGGCCCGGGGACTTTAATGCAGGCAAACTGAAATCTGAGTTACCTCATTTCTACCAGCATGTCACATGTGCAACCAGAGGGGAAAAAATCTGGACCACATTTACTCAACACACAGAGACGCATACATAGCTCTCCCTCGCCCTCCATTTGGAAAATCTGACCATAAGTCTATCCTCCTGATTCCTGCTTACAAGCACAAACTAAAGCAGGAAGTACCAGTGACTCGCTCAATACGGAAGTGGTCAGATGACGTGGATGCTACGCCTCCTGTACTCCCTGTTCACTCATGACTGCATGGCCAGGCACGACTCCAACACCATCATCAAGTTTGCCGATGACACAACCTTGGTAGGCCTGATCAACGACAATGATGACACAGCATACAGGGAGGTCAGAGACCTGGAGTTGTGGTGCCAGGACAACAACCTCTCCCTCAATGTGAGAAAGACAAAGGAGCTGATGATAGGCTGAGAGAAATTCATGATAAAAAGATTGTGGGAGCTATTTTGTTAGACTTTAGTGTGGCTTTTGACATCGATCATAGTCTGCTGCTGGAAAAACGTGTCATGGCTTTACAGCCCCTACTATATTGTGGATAAAGAGTTACCTGTCTAACAGAACACACATTGTAATATTGTTGTATGGTGGTTTTATACATTTTGTATTGTAGATATGTAGTGGTGTAATAATGTTATGATATACTCTTTTATCTTTTGTTTTATGTGTGATAAGTAGTTGCTGCCTTAGCAGAAGCTAATGGGGATCGATAATAAATACAAATACAAATTATATTATTTACAAAGACTATACAATTTTTAAACATTTATTTTAACATATTTTTGTATCAATTATTATTTTTCTGGTGGATTAAACTGAAATTGCAACCAGCTTTCTATGGCTTGTTTTAAAAAATATGAATATTTCTGAGATTATTTAATTTTTAAATGACCGAAAGTGAGAGGTTGTAATCTGAATTAATGGAAAGGGCTATTTTTGAACAGAGGGTAAGCCATTCCTAATAATCTGTTGCAGAACCAGTTCGGATTCAAGTATAACTTGTATGACTGAAGCCTTTAGTCAAATCAAACTTTATTGCCACATGCGCTGAATACAACAAGTGTAGACTTTACCGTGAAATGCTTACTTACAAGCCCTTAACCAACAGTACAGTTCAAGAAGAAGAAAATATTTACCAAGTAGAATAAAATAAAAAGTAATAAAAAGTAACACAATAAGAATAACGAGGCTATATACAGGGAGCACCGGTACCGAGTCCATGTGCAGGGGTACAGGCTAGTTGAAGACTATGCGTAGGTAACAAACAAACAGCGAGTAGCAGCAGTGTACAAAAGGGAGGGGGTGCCAATGTAAATTGTGCAGTGCAATTTTTCTGAATTGTTCAGCAGTCTAATGGCTTGGGGGTAGAAGCGGTTGAGGAGCCTCTTGGTCCTAGACTTGCCACTCTGGTATCACTTGCCGTGTGGTAGCAGAGGAAACAGTCTATAACTTGGGTGACCGGAGTCTCTGACAATTTTATGGGCTTTCCTCTGACACCGCCTATTATATAGGTCTTGGATGGCAGGAAGCTTAGCCCCAGTGATGTACTGGGCCGTACACACTACCCTCTGTAGCGCCTTACGGTCAGATGCCGAGCAGTTGCCATACCAGGTGGTGACACAACCGGTCAGGATGCTCTCAATGCAGATATCAATATTGCAGATTTATTGTTGGATCTGATTTTACTAGCTAACATTTCCATGGACAAACTTGTTTTACTACTCTTTTACAGTTGAATACTTTCTGAGATGTAGACATGATTTACTATTTTACACCTGGGGTTACTATACATTCTGTAACTTTAACCCATTGCATAAGAGATTCTCCTAAATTAAAATAGTCCATGCATTTATGTATACATTATAGTTGTTCTTTATCAAAGGCCTGGTTCTATTGTTTTCAGTTAGAGTCTTATATTATCTCCAATGTATCTCCTATGTAAAAAATCTGATTAGGATGAATAATATTTGACAACACCTTTTTAATTCTAAGTGCTATACATTTTGCTAAAATGTTGGCATCACAACACTGAAGTGTAAGGGTTCTCCATTTTTATAGGAGTGGTTAAAACATGTTAATAATGGACATTTGAGTACATCTAAAAACCTTTTGCCACATTTCAGGCTTCAAACATAAAGATATAAAACTGTATTTTTTTGTGAAGAATCAACAACAAGTGGGACAATCATGAAGTGGAACGACATTTATTGGATATTTCAAACTATTTTAACGAATCAAAAACTGAAAAATTGGGCGTGCAAAATTATTCAGCCCCCTTAAGTTAATACTTTGTAGCGCCACCTTTTGCTGCGATTACAGCTGTAAGTCGCTTGGGGTATGTCTCTATCAGTTTTGCACATCGAGAGACTGAAATTTTTTCTCATTCCTCCTTGCAAAACAGCTCGAGCTCAGTGAGGTTGGATGGAGAGCATTTGTGAACAGCAGTTTTCAGTTCTTTCCACAGATTCTCGATTGGATTCAGGTCTGGACTTTGACTTGGCCATTCTAACACCTGGATATGTTTATTTTTGAACCATTCCATTGTAGATTTTGCTTTATGTTTTGGATCATTGTCTTGTTGGAAGACAAATCTCCGTCCCAGTCTCAGTTCTTTTGCAGACTCCATCAGGTTTTCTTCCAGAATGGTCCTGTATTTGGCTCCATCCATCTTCCCATCAATTTTAACCATCTTCCCTGTCCCTGCTGAAGAAAAGCAGGCCCAAACCATGATGCTGCCACCACCATGTTTGACAGTGGGGATGGTGTGTTCAGGGTGATGAGCTGTGTTGCTTTTACGCCAAACATAACGTTTTGCATTGTTGCCAAAAAATTCCATTTTGGTTTCATCTGACCAGAGCACCTTCTTCCACATGTTTGGTGTGTCTCCCAGGTGGCTTGTGGCAAACTTTAAACAACACTTTTTACGGATATCTTTAAGAAATGGCTTTCTTCTTGCCACTCTTCCATAAAGGCCAGATTTGTGCAATATACAACTGATTGTTGTCCTATGGACAGAGTCTCCCACCTCAGCTGTAGATCTCTGCAGTTCATCCAGAGTGATCATGGGCCTCTTGGCTGCATCTCTGATCAGTCTTCTCCTTGTATGAGCTGAAAGTTTAGAGGGACGGCCAGGTCTTGGTAGATTTACAGTGGTCTGATACTCCTTCCATTTCAATATTATCGCTTGCACAGTGCTCCTTGGGATGTTTAAAGCTTGGGAAATGTTTTTGTATCCAAATCCGGCTTTAAACTTCTTCACAACAGTATCTCGGACCTGCCTGGTGTGTTCCTTGTTCTTCATGATGCTCTCTGCGCTTTTAACGGACCTCTGAGACTATCACAGTGCAGGTGCATTTATACGGAGACTTGATTACACACAGGTGGATTGTATTTATCATCATTAGTCATTTAGGTCAACATTGGATCATTCAGAGATCCTCACTGAACTTCTGGAGAGAGTTTGCTGCACTGAAAGTAAAGGGGCTGAATAATTTTGCACGCCCAATTTTTCAGTTTTTGATTTGTTAAAAAAGTTTGAAATATCCAATAAATGTCGTTCCACTTCATGATTGTGTCCCACTTGTTGTTGATTCTTCACAAAAAAATACAGTTTTATATCTTTATGTTTGAAGCCTGAAATGTGGCAAAAGGTCGCAAAGTTCAAATACTTTCGCAAGGCACTGTACATCTAGAAATTCACCCTCTGTATTCAGGCCTTCACACGACTCTTTCTTTACCTCTGTTAATTTTACACTACTAATAGAAAAAAAATCCTCACAATTAACTTCAGTTAGTAGAGATGGACTAGACTGAAATGAAACATATGCTTAAAGTACTTTGCTTCCTCTCAAAATATTGTTTGGTGAATCATGGATGACACCGTCATTTTTAACAAGTTTCTGTATATTATTTTTGGTAGGATTTCTATGTTGAAGATTAAAAAATAATTTGGTGCATTTTTCCCAATATTCCATCCAATTTGCTTTATTTTGTTAATATATTACACTTGATCTTTCTTGAATAAGCAACTCCATTTCTTCGTTTTTCTTCTAATTTCTTCTGTTCATGAAAATAAAAATGTGGTTTTGGTATTAATTTAAGGTTAGGGTTATGCTTAGTAGTGTGTTTAAGGTTATTGTTAGGTTTAAAATTACATTTTAAGAAGAGAAATTGTAGAAATCGGCGGGGTTTATAACGTTCTGTTTGTGGTAACTAACGACGACCCTGAACTGGAACTGTTGTCTGCGCATGCGTAAATGTTGTTTTGCCGAAATTTAGACTATCCGGTTAAGTGAAAGAAAATGTTATATTTGGTTAGCAGCTTTTTGACTTGTAATTTCAAACGTGTTATTCCAGACATCATTGCTGTAGTTTAACAGCGGAATGAAGCATATTCTCTCAGCGAAACAATCAGAAAGTAGTGGGTACAATATTACCCAGCATTCCCTTCGCCCGTGTATATGGAAACGGTATTTGATCATTTACTGAAATTCCACCAAAACCACATAAAGCTACATTAAATTCCCTACTGGACCATATTATTGTGCACGGACTCAACATGCAATATTTTTATTGTAGGTTTACCCAATGTGCGTTCAGTATTTTTGTCTACATAAAGAAACTTCTTGATGAGTAACTATAGAGCCATAGTGTTGCTGAAATTGCTACCCTATCCCCACTGTCGGTCTTGGTTGGCACCGAGTTTTTATCTCAGTCTATGCAATACATTTACGAACGGACAAGCTGACTGCGCTATGAATTTACCAGCCGCCCAGAGCACAATACAGCTTCAATGACTCTTGATTGGTCAACGTCACACTCTGTGGTCCCGCATTCGATGGCAGAGACGAAGTACGACAGAAAACACCATTTCTAGTAGTTACCATAGCCATAAAGTCAATTTTGACAATATCGTAAAAAATCATGAAAACAAAAATTTGCTTTTTGGTCTTAATTTAGGGTTATGCATAAGGTTAGCAGTGTGGTTATGGTTAGGCTTAAGGTTAGTGTTAGGTTTAAAATATCATTTTAAGAAGATAGATTGTAGAAATAGGCGGGGTGTATGACTTTGTGACTGTTGTAACTAGTAACGACCAGGAACGGCGATTTTGGTTTGTTTACATAAAACGGACCTAAACCTAGAGCACAAGGGCCACAAAGGAACAAATTAGACAAAAAGACATGTCTTAATGTATTTCATACGTGAGTAGCTAAAACGTTTATATTTTATTTAATTGCAGAGCTATTTTTGTGTTAGCATTCTTTCCTTTCTAGCATCACTCCTTGTGCGCTCAGTTAGCTCACTACGATACGCGTTAAACGTTAGCTACATAAAAACCGACCTGAATTTATTTTAAATTGCGATATTTGTCTATCCACTACATAATATTTCGTCTTATATCTAACATTCCACTTGTCTGGTATTGCTAACTTATCTTCGCTATCTAACATAAACTGTAGTTAGTCGGTAACGTTAGTTAGCTAGGTAGCTAGCAACTGTAGCTAGCTAGCTAACGTGTACAACAGGGTTATTTATTGATCCATGGCCACAGCTCGGTTGGCGTTTTTCCTCATGTTGCATGTTGTATAAATCATTGAACTCTGTGTTATACGAACGTTGTAGAATAATATGCCGATTCCACACCAGCGGGAGCGGAAAATATTTTTGGTATGTCATTGTTCTGGCAATTCTCAAAAACTTCATTGTTCATGCTTTTTACATTTGTATCACAAACCATTTTTGAGAAAATCATTATTAAAGTGTTCATTTTTAGACCTATATGCCTCCTGTAAGACCCTATAATCGGTGAACAATAACGCTCAGTTGCGGTCAGTGCCATTTAAGATGAGGGAAGACGATGTTTTTTCATGAGCATGACCTTATTTTTATTAAAGCATATTGGATGACTGTCATCCATATTCCATTCACCCTGTTCAATGTAACAGCGATAGGTTTAGACTACTACATGATACTAACATTTTCCCTATACCTATCATGAGGTTGCTACAACCTAGCCTATGAATTAAAATTTACAACGTAGGCGCACAGGTCTAGAGACAAATTTGAAGTGACAGCCCTTGACATATGGACTGATGGTGACATTCAGTACCACCTTGCACACTCTTGCCTGCATCAAGCTGATATAGGGTGTAATCATTAGTCCAACAGTTGCAAACGATTGGACAAATTCAGGCAATTTTTTTTTTATCCCTGTTTTGTTCCGTTTGCATCCGTTTAAGAAACATTTTTCAATAGAATCAGAATCAGTGCCGAATACAACAGGTCTGTAGACCTTACAGTGAAATGTTTACTAACGAGCCCCTAACCAACAATGCAGTTTAAAATAATAAGAAAGAAAAGTATCAAGTAATTAAAGAGCAGCAGTAATCGCAAGCAGTGATCACGTGTAAACACTGTTCACTTTCATAGCAGCCATGTTCTATTCTTTTTATCTATGCACTCTCCTCCTCTCACCTCTTCACTGGTGGATGCACAACACATCACATTTGCTAAAGTAACGTCATAGTCAGCATAGCTAACAGAACTAACAAGTTAGTAAACCCTCTACAATCATGCAGTTACATTAGTGTACAGTCAGTAAGCAGTTACACCGGTGGGCCCTGGTGGCAATAAATTGGTCAAACCAAAAGCTTACCTTGACTTGAAAGAGTTTCAGTGTTGTGTTGGATAGTCATAGCCAGCTAGCTAACATAGCATCCCTCTGTTTGAGCAGGCTAAACTAGCTGTGAAACTGAAAGTGAAAAAAATTGCTCTTCTCCTTCACAAATTAATTTAACTGTTCAACTATTGTCTCTTTTTTTTTTATATATATATTTTTTTACCTTTATTTTACTAGGCAAGTCAGTTAAGAACAAATTCTTATTTTCAATGACGGCCTAGGAACAGTGGGTTAACTGCCTGTTCAGGGGCAGAACGACAGATTTTGTACCTTGTCAGCTCGGGGATTTGAACTTGCAACCTTTCGGTTATGCTCTAACCACTAGGCTACCCTGCCGCCCTCTGAGTCAACTACTGATTGAGCTACTGACTGATCTGATTCTTTGATTGGGTGGACAACGTGTCAGTCCATGCTGCAAGAGCTCTGATAGGTTGGAGGATGTCCTCCGGAAGTTGTCATAATTACTGTGTAAGTCTATGGAAGGGGGTGAGAACCATGAGCCTCCTAGGTTTTGTAGTGAAGTCAATGTACCCAGAGGAAGACGGAAGATAGCTTTCTTCCAGCTATACCATGGTGCTACCCTACAGATGCTGTGGAGGCTAATGTAGACCTTTGCAAAATGAGGATGGTCCTCCCCTTCCTCTGAGGTGCCTCCACTGATAACGTTACATGATACAGACAGCATGTTGGTGTCATTCCATTATAGCTACTCCTTAGTGTGCTCTAAAATGTGGCCATCGACTCGATTCGGTCTTATGTAGCAGCATTTGAAATTGTGTTTTTACGTAGGATAAAAGTAGATTGTTTCTCAATGGGAAAGTAATTCTGCTTTAAAAGTTGATATAATTTTTTAACACCACATTTGAGAAAATGGCCCATGAATGTTTTGGTACACCTACTGGAGAACTCTTCCTTGTCTACACCCATTCAGCATCGTTCACACCCTCTTAAGCCTTACTTGCTGACCAAACCGGACACATCGCGTGCGCGAGCGTCACAAAATACATTTAGAAATCCATGTTATTCAATTATTGCACCCTCACTGCTCGCGTGCACCAACGAGCGTCTACAATGCCAGGAGCTAAAATAGAACTCCTTTCTATTTCTGACGCAGATTGCGCTGAAAGTCCTGCCTCTTCCATCTCCTCATTTGTTTATAGAAGCAGATACCCACGTGACATCTCCTCATTGGTTATACCCACGTGGGTGATTGAAAGATAAAAATGTTTTACCGGTTGTCGTGGTAAAAGTGTAGATGCCAATCACCATATAAGTTCAAAGATGAAAAAGCCTGGAAGGAGGAGAATTGACTAGAAATGATTCGGTTGGCCGTTTTATGTGTGGATTAATTGTCGGAGTAGAAGACCTTGTGCATTTCAGGTAAAATAACAACTCAATGTTTATATCCCATGACCTATTAGCTAGCAACTGCAAGCTAGCTAAATAGGACAAATTAGCTAGCAAGTGCAAGCTAACTAGCTAAATTGCCATACATTTTTAATGCTTTTCGACCTGTCCCCAAATTAATGTCATTGGTTCAGAGTTTGTTTTGATTTTTTAATCGGCATGTCGTGATCGTGTTTGGTGTAGTGGGACAAAATACATTTATGAACGATGGCGCACACGCACAAACAGTTTCGGTTCCGTGTTAGCCCCACTTATCTCTTTAAATCAAATTTTATTTGTCACACATGGTTAGAAGATGTTAATGCAAGTGTAGCGAAATGCTTGTGCTTCAAGTTCCGTCAATGCAGTAATAACTAGAGGTCGACCTATTATGATTTTTCAATACCGATACCGATTTATTGGAGGACCAAAACGGCCGATACCGATTTAATCGGCCGATTTAAATAAAAAAAATATATATATTTGTTTATAATGACAATTGCAACACTACTGAATTAACACTTTCACTTAATATAATACATCAATAAAATCAATTTAGCCTCAAGTAGATAATGAAACATGTTCAATTTGGTTTAAATAATGCAAAAACAAAGTGTTGGAGAAGAACGTAAAAGTGCAATATTTGCTATGTAAGAAAGCTAACGTTTCAGTTTCTTGCTCAGAACATGAGAACATATGAAAGCTGGTGGTTCCTTTTAACATGAGTCTTCAATATTCCCAGGTAAGACGTTTTAGGTTGTAGTTATTATAGGACTATTTCCCTCTATATCATTTGTATTTCATTAACCTTTGACTATTGGATGTTCTTATAGTCACTTTAGGATTGCCAGTGTAACAGTATAGCTTCCGTCCCTCTCCTCGCTCCTCCCTGGGCTCGAACCAGCAACACAACGACAACAGCCACCACATCGAAGCGTTACCCATGCAGAGCAAGGGAAACAACCACCCCAAGGCTCAGAGCAAGTGAAGTTTGAAACGCTATTAGCGCGCGCTAACTAGCCAGCCATTTCACTTCAGTCACACCAGGTCACATCAGCCTCATCTCGGGAGTTGATAGGTTTGAAGTCATAAACAGCGCAATGCTTGACTCACAAGGAAGAGCTGCTGGCAAAACACACGAAAGTGCTGTTTGAATGAATGTTTACGTGCCTGCTTCTGCCTACCACCGCTCAGTCAGATACTTGTATGCTCAGTCAGATTATATGCAACACAGGACACGCTAGATAATATCTAATAATATCATCAACCATGTGTAGTTAACTAGTGATTATGATTGATTTTTTTATAAGATAAGTTTAATGCTAGCTAACAACTTACCCTGGCTTACTGCATTTACGTAACAGGCAGTCTCCTTGTGGAGTGCAACGAGAGAGAGGCAGGTCGTTATTGCGTTGGACTAGTTAACTGTAAGGTTGCAAGATTGGATTCCCCGAGCTGACAAGGTGAAAATCTATCTTTCTGCCCCTGAACGAGGCAGTTAACCCACCGTTCCTAGGCCGTCATTGAAAATAAGAATGTGTTCTTAACTGACTTGCCTAGTTAAATTAAGATGAAATAAATGTGTAAAAAAAAAATACAGATTTCCGATTGTTATGAAAACTTGAAATCGGCCCTAATTAATCGGTCGAACTCTAGTAATAACCAACAAGTAATCTAACCTAACAATTCCACAACTACTACCTTATACACACAAGTATAAAGGGATAAAGATATATGAATGAGTGATGGCACAGAACGGCATAGGCAAGATGCAGTAGATGGTATAGAGTACAGTATATACATATGAGATGAGTAATGTAGGATATATAAACATATACAAGTGGCATTGTTTTAAGAGGCTAGTGATGCATGTATTACATAAAGATGGCAAGATGTAGCAGTTTAAATGAGTACAGTATATACATATGAGATGAGTAATGTAGGGTATGTAAACATTTATATTAAGTGGCATTGTTTAAAGTGGCTAGTGATACATTTTGACATCAATTTCCATTATTAAAGTGGCTGGAGTTGAGTCAGTATGTTGGCAGCAGCCACTCAATGTTAGTGGTGGCTGTTTAACAGTCTGATGGCCTTGAGATAGCTGTTTTTCAGTCTCTCGGTCCCTGCTTTGATGTACCTGTACTGAGCTCGCCTTCTGGATGATAGCGGGGTGAACAGGCAGTGGCTCGCTCAGGTGGTTGTTGTCCTTGATGATCTTTATGGCCTTCCTGTGACATCGGATGGTGTAGGTGTCCTGGAGGGCAGGTAGTTTGCCCCCGATTATGCGTTGTGCATACCTCACTACCATCTGGAGAGCCTTACGGTTGTGGGCGGAGCAGTTGCCTTACCAGGCGGTGATACAACCCGACAGGATGCTCTCGATTGTGCATCTGTAAAAGTTTGTGAGTGCTTTTGGTGACAAGCCAAATTTCTTCAGCTTCCTGAGGTTGAAGAGGCACTGCTGCGCCTTTTTCACAACGCTGTCTGTGTGGGTGGACCATTTCAGTTTGTCTGTGATGGGTACGCCGAGGAACTTAACTTACTACCCTCTCCACTACTGTCCCGTCGATGTGGAGGGGGGTGCTCCTTCTGCTGTTTCCTGAAGTCCACAATCATCTGCTTTGTTTTGTTGACGTTGAGTGTGAGGTTATTTTCCTGACACCACACTCCGAGGGCCCTCACCTCCTCCCTGTAGGCCGTCTCGTCGTTGTTGGTAATCAAGCATACCACTGTAGTGTCGTCCGCAAACTTGACCATTGCGGGTGTATCGAAATGCTTGTGTTCCTAGCTCCAACAGTGCCCTAGTATCTAACAATTCACAACAATACACACATCTAAAAGTTAAAGAATGGAATTAAGAAATATCTCAATATTATTATGGGCAATGTCAGAAGAACATGTCTAAACAAAAGGCTGCACTTCACCAGATGATTGCATGACCCATCAAGTTAGAAAGGTGTGACTAGGGGTGATTACGGCTATCTATCGTATTTCATGAACACGTGTACATGTCTAGACAATAGTTACCCATCCACTTAGCTACATGTGGCTCGGGTTGGTTTTAGCATTTCCTTCACATGACCCATCAATTTAGACAAGTGTGTCGGGAAAGCGTCATCAAATAATTAAACATTTTAAATCTGGACACTTTCTCCTCTTGATATTGTTACTATGCAAGTAACCATTTCACTTTACCATTTACACCTTCTGTATCCTCTGCTTATGACAAACTTAGATTTTATTTGACTTAGTGTGTGTTAAACAGAGGCAGTAATGTGAAGAACAACATGCCCTGCATCAAAGTCAGGTTAGGATATACGCCAAGGACTAGATAGTGTATTTTTACCTGGAGTTTTTCCTTATTGTAGGCAACTATTTTTACCACTTTTAATCTTGAAATCTTTGATGTTTACTTAACGATTCACTCTGTTTAGCACATGGCCTCACAGATGAATCCTTAATTAATACATATGAATCCAAATACATATCCGGCGCCGACAGAGATGGCCGCATCGCTTCGTGTTTTTTTACGTGTTATTTCTTACATTGGTACCCCAGGTAATCTAGGTTTCATTACATACAGTCGGGAGGAACTACTGAATATAAGAGCAACGTTAACTCACCATCATTACGAACAGGAATATGACTTTCCCGAAGCGGATCCTGTGTTTTGCCTTCCACCCAGGACAATGGATCGGATCCCAGCCGGCGTCCCTAAACGACGCCGTAAAAGGGGCAAACAAAGCGATCTTCTGGTCAGGCTCCGGAGATGGGCACATCGTGCACCACTCCCTAGCATACTACTCGCCTATGTCCAGTCTCTTGACAACAAGGTTGATGAAATCCGAGCAAGGGTAGCATTCCAGAGAGACATCAGAGACTGTAACGTTCTTTGCTTCACGGAAACATGGCTCACTCGAGAGACGCTAACAGAGTCGGTGCAGCCAGCTGGTTTCTTCACGCATCGCGCTGACAGAAACAAGAGTCTTTCTGGTAAGAAGAGGGGCGCGAGGGTATGCCTTATGATTAACGAGACATGGTGTGATCATAACAACATACAGGAACTCAAGTCCTTCTGTTCACCTGACTTAGAATTCCTCACAATCAAATGTCGACCGCATTATCTACCAAGAGAATTCTCTTCGATTATAATCACAGCCGTATATATTCCCCCCAAGCTGACTCATCGATGGCCCTGAACTAACTTTATTTGACTCTATGTAAACTGGAAACCACATATCCTGAGGCTGCATTCATTGTAGCTGGGGATTTTAACAAGGCTAATCTGAAAACAAGACTCCCTAAATTGTATCAGCATATCGATTGTGCTACCAGGGCTGGTAAAACCCTGGATCATTGTTATTCTAACTTCCGCGATGCATATAAGGCCCTCCTTTCGGAAAAGCTGACCACGACTCTATTTTGTTGCTTCCAGCCTACAGACAGAAACTAAAACAAGAAGCTCCAGCGCTTGGGTCTGTTCAATGCTGGTCCGACCAATCTGATTCCACGCTTCAAGACTGCTTCAATCACGTGGATTGGGATATGTTCCGCATTGCGTCCAACAACAACATTTAGGAATACGCTGATTCGGTGAGCGTTTCATTAGAAAGTGCATCGGCGATGCTATACCCACAGCAACGATTAAAACATTCCCAAACCAGAAACTGTGGATTGAGGGCAGCATTCGCACGAAACTGAAAGCGCGAACCACTGCTTTTAACCAGGGCAAGGTGACCGGAAACATGACCGAATACATACAGTGTAACAGTGTGGCAGGGTCTACAGTCAATCACGGATTACAAAAAGAAAACCAGCCCCGTCCGGACCACGATGTCTTGCTCCCAGACAGACTAAATAACTTTTTTGCTTGCTTTGAGGACAATACAGTGCCACTGACAAGGCCCACTACCAAAACCTGCGGGCTCTCCTTCACTGCAGCCGACGTGAGTAAAACATTTTAAACGTGTTAACCCTCGCAAGGCTGCAGGCCCAGACAGCATCCCCAGCCGCGTCCTCAGAGCATGCACAGACCAGTTGGCTGGTGTGTTTACGGACATATTCAATCAAGCCTTTATTCCAGTCTGCTGTTCCCACATGCTTCAAGAGGGCCACCATTGTTCCTGTTCCCAAGAAAGCTAAGGTAACTGAGCTTAATGACTACCGCCCCGTAGCACTCACTTCCGTCATCATGAAGTGCTTTGAGAGATTAGTCAAGGACCATATCACCTCCACTCTAGACCCACTCCAATTTGCTTACCGCCCCAATCAAATCAAATTTATTTGTATACCCCTTCGTACATCAGCTGATATCTCAAAGTGCTGTACAGAAACCCAGCCTAAAACCCCAAACAGCAAGCAATGCAGGTGTAGAAGCACGGTGGCTAGGAAAAACTCCCTAGAAAGGCCAAAACCTAGGAAGAAACCTAGAGAGGAACCAGGCTATGTGGGGTGGCCAGTACTCTTCTGGCTGTGCCGGGTGGAGATTATAACAGAACATGGTCAAGATGTTCAAATGTTCATAAATGACCAGCATGGTCAAATAATAATAATCACAGGCAGAACAGTTGAAACTGGAGCAGCAGCACGGCCAGGTGGACTGGGGATAGCAAGGAGTCATCATGTCAGGTAGTCCTGAGGCATGGTCGGCAGGGTAGCCTAGTGCGTTGGACTAGTAACCGGAAGGTTGCAAGTTCAAACCCCCGAGCTGACAAGGCTGTCGTTCTGCCCCAGAACAGGCAGAAAATAGGCCGTCATTGAAAATAAGAATTTGTTCTTAAATGACTTGCCTAGTTAAATAAAGGTAAAATAAATAAATAAATGGTCCTAGGGCTCAGATCCTCCGAGAGAGAGAAAGAAAGAGAGAATTAGAGAGAGCATACTTAAATTCACACAGGACACCAACAAGGCTGAGTTTAGCCCACAAAGATCTCCGCCACGGCACAACCCAAGGGGGGGGGGGGGGGGCGCCAACCCAGACAGGAAGAGTGGGTTGAGTGTCTCAACCCACTCAAGTGACGCACCCCGCCTAGGGACGGAATGAAAGAGCCCTAGTCAGCCAGTGACTCAGCCCCTGTAATAGGGTTAGAGGCAGAGAATCCCAGTGGAAAGAGGGGAACCGGCCAGGCAGAGACAGCAAGGGCGGTTCGTTGCTCCAGAGCCTTTCCATTCACCTTCACACTCCTGGGCCAGACTACACTCAATCATATGACCCACTGAAGAGATGAGTCTTAAAGACTTAAAGGTTGGAGCTCTATAGGAGAAAGCCCTGCCTCCAGCTGTTTGCTTAGAAATTCTAGGGACAATTAGGAGGCCTGCGTCTTGTGACCGTAGCGTACGTGTAGGTATGTACGGCAGGACCAAATCAGAGAGATAGGTAAGAGCAAGCCCATGTAATGCTTTGTAGGTTAGCAGTAAAACCTTGAAATCAGCCCTTGCCTTGACAGGAAGCCAGTGTAGGGAGGCTAGCATTGGAGTAATATGATCACATTTTGGGGTTTTAGTCAGGATTCTAGCAGCCGTATTTAGCACTAACTGAAGTGACAAAAGCATGGATTCATTTTTCTGCATTTTTGGACAGAAAGTTTCAGATTTTTGCAGTGTTACGTAGATGGGAAAAAGCTGTCCTTGAAACAGTCTTGCTATGTTCTTCAAAAGAGAGATCAGGGTCCAGAGTAACGCTGAGGTCCTTCATAGTTTTATTTGAGACGACTGTACAACCATTAAGATGAATTGTCAGATTCAACAGAAGATCTCTTTAGGTCCACAGACGATGCAACCACACTGCACACTGCCCTAACCCATCTGGACAAGAGGAATACCTATGTGAGAATGCTGTTAATCTACTACAGCTCAGCATTCAACACCATAGTACCCTCCAAACTCGTCATCAAGCTTGAGACCCTGGGTCTCGACCCCGCCCTGTGCAACTGGGTACTGGACTTCCTGACGGGCTGCTCCCAGGTGGTGAGGGTAGGTAACAACATCTCCACCCAGCTGACCCTCAACACTGGGGCCCCACAAGGGTGCGTTCTGAGCCCTCTCCTGTACTCCCTGTTCACCCATGACTGCATGGCCATGCACGCCTCCAACTCAATCAGCAAGTTTGCGGAGGACACTACAGTGGTAGGCTTGATTACCAACAACGACGAGACGGCCTACAGGGAGGAGGTGAGGGCCCTCGGAGTGTGGTGTCAGGAAAATAACCTCACACTCATACTCAACGTCAACAAAACAAAGGAGATGATTGGACTTCAGGAAACAACAGAGGGAGCACCCCCCTATCCACATCGACGGGACAGTAGTGGAGAGGGGGGCGACAGGGTAGCCTAGTGGACTAGTAACCGGAAGGTTGCAAGTTCAAACCCCCGAGCTGACATGGTAAAAATCTGTCGTTCTGCCCCTGAACAAGGCAGTTAACCCACTGTTCCTAGGCCGTCATTGAAAATACGAATTTGTTCTTAACTGACTTGCCTAGTTAAATAAAGGTAAAATAAAAAAATAAAAGAGGGTAGTACGTTATAAGTTCCTCGGCGTACACATCACAGACAAACTGAATTGGTCCACCCACACAGACAGCGTTGTGAAGAAGGCGCAGCAGTGCTATAATTCCACCATAATTTGCAAATAAATCCATTAAAAATCCTACAATGTGATTTTCTGGATTTTGTTTTCAAATTTTGTCTGCCATAGTTGAAGTGTACCTATGATGAAAATTACAGGCCTCATCTTTTTAAGTGGGAGAACTTGCACAATTGGTGGCTGACTAAATACTTTTTTTGCCCCACTGTATATTGACACCAAGATGATATCTGTATCATGTAAGGTTCACAGATCATATGGTCTTGCAGGAGGCATGTATAGGTCTATATATGGCCTAAAATGGCTAATTTCATCTTGATTTTCTACAAAATGATTTGTGATACAAATGTAAAAAACATGTTAAACATCTTTCCTCCCAATGAAGTTTAAATGTGAGAATTTCAAGAACAATCTGAGATGCCAAAAATATTTTCTGCTGTCATGGAATCGCCCAATTAGCCTTGCTTGCTTAAATTATTGACCCATGCGTTAATAATTTAGCTAGCCAGCCAGCTAGCTAGCTACTTCCCTTGAGATCCCTTCCATCATCAAATTAATGCCAAGAATTTATCAATCTAGTAGTTAGTGAGCCATCTAAAAAAAGTTGCTCAAAACAAGGAGGATGCTTTATTTCTTGTTTTGCAGCTATTGCGCCCAGCTGTGGAGAACGTCCTCATTCATGCCCCAGACAGTTGAAGCATGCTGGTAGTAACGTTAGTATGCAGCCCAACATAATCAGAAGAGATGCCGGAGTCTGGCATCAAACGAAAAGCCTGCTTTACAAGAATCTTCTCATCAAATGGAGGACTAAACAACAAAGTCTGCAGGTGGGTTACTTGCTGCACCTTGTCCTTTGTCTGCCTGATTTGAATCACTTTGGGGCAGTTTCACGGACACAGATAAAGCCTATTATGTTTTGCATCTGAGAAATGTAGCTAGCTGTATAGTTAACTATATAACTCATCTGTATCTAACCCATGCTGCCATCATCATTTCCTTCTGCCAGGAGAATGGTAGTACAAAAGTCTCATTCAATTCTATGATAATATTCACACCACACTTTAGGCTGCCCCCATTAGGACTATAAGGCTTAGTTAGGTAATACTACTGCAGCCTGCTGAAGGCTGATTTGTATGTGGTGTTTTATAGCCTACGTACGCCACTCAATCAGGTTCATACTACTCCCTTAGGGCTAGGAGTGCACTGACATGGTCAGTCACATGTACCTTCCTTTCTCTTGTTTTACCTCCCTCCAGAGCATTTTGGCTCTAGCATTTTATTGTGCCCACCCGCCCGCAAGCTTTAACTTCTCTGGGATATGTGGGATGCACGCTAGCCTCGCCAACAGCCAGTGAAATTGCAGGGCGCCAAATTCAAAACAACAGAAATCCCATAATTAAAATTCCTCAAACATACAAGTATTTTACATCATTTTAAAGATAAACTTCTTTTAAATCCAGCCAGTGTTCGATTTCAAATAGGCTTTACGGCGAAAACACACCAAGCGATTACGTTAGGTCAGCACCTAGTCACAGAGAACCATAAAGCCATTTTCCAGCCAAGGAGAGCCCTCACAAAAGTCAGAAATAGCGATTAAATTAATCACTAACCTTTGATGATCTTCATCAGGTGGCACTCACAGGACTTCATGTTACACAATAAATGTGTGTTTTGTTCGATAAAGTTAATCTTTATGTCCAAAAACCTCTTTTGAAATTGGTGTTTTATGATCAGAAATGCATTGTCTCAAACAAACATCAGGTGAAAGTGCAGAGAGCCACATCAAATGACAGAAATACTCATAATAAACATTGATAAAAGATACAAGTCTTATGTATGGAAATATAGATAAACTTCTCCTTAATGCAACCGCTGTGTCAGATTTCAAAAAGGCTTTACGGCGAAAGCACACCTTGCGATTATGTTTATGTCAGCACCTAGCCACAGAAAAACATCAGCCATTTTCCAAAGAAGGAGAGGTGTCAAAAAGTCAGAAATAGAATTGTAAATATTCACTTACCTAAGATGATCTTCATCAGAATGCACTCCCAGGAATCCCAGTTCCACAATAAATGTTTGTTTTGTTTGATAAAGTCCATAATTTATGTCCAAATACCTCCTTTTTGTTTGCACGTTTAGTTCAGAAATCCAAACTCACGAGGCGCGGGCAAGTCCAGGCGAAAAGTCCAAAATGTTATATTGCAGTTCGTAGAAACATGTCAAACGATGTATATAATCAATCTTTAGGATGTTTTTATCATAAATCTTCAATAATGTTTCAACCGGACAATTCCTTTGTCTTTAGAAATGCAATGGAACGCAGCTAACTCATGGGCTACCACGAGACTGAGCTCATGGCACTCTGCCAGACACCTGGTTGAAACAGCTCTCATTCAGCCCCGCTTCACAGTAGAAGCCTCAAACAAGGTTCTAAAGACTGTTGACATCTAGTGGAAGCCTTAGGAAGTGCAATATGACCCCATAGACATTGTATATTCGATAGGCAATGGCTTGAAAAACTACAAACCTCAGATTTCCCACTTCCTTCTCAGGTTTTTGCCTGCCATATGAGTTCTGTTATACTCACAGACCTCATTCAAACAGTTTTAGAAACTTCAGAGTGTTTTCTATCCAAATATATTAATTATACGCATATTCTAGCTTTTGGGCCTGAGTAAGAGGCAATTTTCTCTGGGCACCTTATTATCCAAGCTACTCAATACTGCCCCCCAGTCCCAAAGAAGTTAAACTTGTTGTGACTAGTGTGACCTTTTTGGCCGATACCGATATCCAATATTTTCCTTGCCCCCCAAAAAACGATACAGATAACCAATATTTTAGCGGCCTTTTAAGCATTCTTGTACAGTTTATAGTTCACACATGGACGCAGCGGTCTAAGGCACTGCATCTCAGTGCAAGAGGCGTCACTACAGTCTGGTTCGAATCCAGGCTGTATCACATCCAGCTGTGATTGGGAGCCCCATAGGGCGGCGTACAATTGGCCCAGAGTCGTCCGGGTTTGACCGGGGTAGGCCCTCATTGTAAATAATAATTTGTTCTTAAAACTGACATGCCTAGTTAAATAAAGTTTACACACACCACATTGATCAAAAAGTTATTCTCTTGGCATTTACTTATGTTCCCATTACCAGTAAAACATCAAAACCTATTTCTTTCACTTACTTGCTGTGCTGTTTCGTTGTTAATTTGTTCAGTCGTTTCATTCTAAACCAGGATTTCTATAGAATGCCGTTTGCGTCTTTGTGTGTCAAAAATATATACTATTTAACGTGTCAAATAAGTTTGTTGACCAATCAGGACCTGAATATGACTGCTCGTCACATAATAATTTAACGCATTTACATATTTTTTACGTAGTTATTACACATTGATTACACTCAATCGTATTTCATGTGTCACAACGATTCATCGATGCGTATGCTATGATGCTGGTAAAGTCTCGTGCACCTACAGTGCTCGTCATGCGCTAGCTAGCGCATGGATGCAAACAATGTTCTTCCCCAAAAACATAGCAAAACGACATCTGTTTCAGTAGCTGTAGTTAGCAAGCTAACTATATAGCTAGGTGTCATTGTCTAAAATAACCAGTTCTTTGATTAATGGTGGTCGGACCCATGTATGTGAAGCTAGCCACAATAAGGTTTAGCCACAATAGTAGACTTTGGTTAGCCTTCAAAATAAAAGTATGGCATAATTCAACTATTTGTATTCAATTGCATCACTGTCAATTACTTTATTTTGAAGGCAAACGCAAATTCCACTATTGTGCCTAATTCTTAGCTGGCTGCTTATAACGTTAGCTTTGGCCAACAGGGTTAAGTAACTGGCTAGCTATTTATTTTCATGAACTGAAGTTCAATTTCAATAGGCGAACAACAAGTGGCAACATAGCTAATACTTACTCACAAGGATTCCTAAATCATTGCTAAGAACAATGAAAATGACTGCAGTTTTTTACTGGTTATTGTTTTCAGGCTACTCCAGAAGTTGAACAAATGATGCTTTATTAGCAATGCGGTATTGTAAACACATCGTGCTGACTTTTTTTGTACAGCTTTGACAGTGCTACTGTATATTTTTTGACATGCAAAGACCCTAACGGCATTCCATAGTATGTATGTCGTGAAGCTAATAGCAGTGACGGTATTACTGTGTAACTCCGGTAGGGCAACATCGGAAAAATAGCGCACTTGGTAGTGTTACCTGGTGCTCGACCAGTCGGCGAATGCCATCATCACCCACAACAGAGAACGGTTGATTGTCAAGGGCAATGAATTCCATTATCTTTGCTTTAATGGATTTCACCTTTGAGTTGTCTCACTGAAATTTTGTTACTCTTTCAAATGACTGCTTGACTTGTTGACTGTTAGATCCGCACAGCAGACATTGTGGGCTAGTTTAGGAATGCTGTGTTGCACGTATAGAGTAACATTTTACGTGGCGTCATTATGTCATGTATCTTCGTTATATAGGTATGCACGTCAGCTTTGACATCGGTTTTGCACATCGGTCGTTAAACTAGACATCGGCCGATACCGGCATTTTTAGCTAATATTGGCCGATTCCGATATGTTCACCAATATATCTGCCTCGCCGGGTTCACTAACTACTTCTCAGAGTTCAGTGTGTCAACTCGGAGGGCTTGTTGTCCGGACCTCTGGCAGTCTATGGGGGTGCCACAGTGTTCAATTCTCGGGCCGACTCTTTTTTTCTGTATGTATATATATCAATGATGTCGCTTTTGCTGCGGGTGATTATTTGATCCACCTTTACGCAGACGACACCATTCTGTATACATCTGGCCCTTCTTTGGACACTGTTAACAAATTTCCAAATGAACTTCAATGCCATATAACTCTCCTTCCGTGGCCTCCAACTGCTCTTAAATGCTAATAAAACGAAATGCATGCTCTTCAAACGATCGCTGCCCGCTTCCACCCGCCCGACCTAGTATCACTACTCTGGACGGTCCTGACTTAGAATATGTGGACAACTATAAATACCTAGGTGTCTGGCTAGACTGTAAACTCTCCTCCCAGATTCACATTAAGCATCTCCAATCCAAAATTCAATCTAGAATCGGCTTCCTATTTCTCAACAAAGCCACCTTCACTCATGCTGCCAAACATACCCGTGTAAAACTGACTATCCTACCGATCCTTGACATCGGTGAAGTTATTTACAAAATAGCCTCCAACACTCTACTCATCAAATTGGATGCAGTTTATCACAGTGCCATCCGATTTGTCACCAAAGCCCCATATACTACCTACCACTGTGACCTGTATGCTCTCGTTGGCTGGTCTACGCTACATATTCATTGCCAAACCCACTGGCTCCAGGTCATCTATAAGTCTTTGCTCTGTAAAGCTCCGCCTTATCTCACCTTACTGGTCACCATAGCAGCACCCACCCGTAGCATGCGCTCCACTGGTCATCCCCAAAGCCAACACCTCCTTTGTCCGCCTTTCCCTCCAGTTCTCTGCTGCCAATGACTGGAACGAATGGCAAAAATCACTGAAGTTGGAGACTTATCTCCCTCACTAACTTTAAGCATCAGCTGTCAGAGGAGTTTACCAAATGCTGCAGCTGTAAAAAGCCCATCTGTAAATAGCCCATCCAACAACTACCTCATCCCCATATTTGTTTTTCTGCCCTTTTGCACACCAATATTTCTACTTGCACATCCCCATCTGCACACTCCAGTATTAATTGCTAAATTGTAATTACTTCAACTATGGCCTATTTATTGCCTTACCACCTTACTTCATTTGCACACACTGTATACAGATTTTTCTATTGTGTTATTGACTGTACGTTTGTTTATCCCATGTGTAACTCTGTTGTTTTTGTCGCACTGCTTTGCTTTATCTTGGCCAGGTCGCAGTTGTAAATGATAACTTGTCCTCAACTGGCCTACCTGGTTAAATAAAAACAAAATATCGTACATCCCTAGTTGTGACCAGTGAAAATATGACTGCCTTCTGCTTCGCAACTCAGCTGGTCTCCACAATTTTTATTTGGAATTGAACAAAATAAGAAACTTTTTCCTCTTTTTTTTTTGTGCATTTTCTTTCTTTTGTATTATTTTATATGTATTTTTTTTTTTGGGGGGGGGGGGGGGGGGGGGGTTGAATCAGCTTTAATATTTTGGATTGTTGCTTCCATCAATTTAATTGTCTGCATCATTTCCAGTACCCCATATATTTTTGGAATGTATGTATGTATACATACATACATACATACATACATACATACCCATATATATACATAAACATACATGCATATACACACTTTAAAAAATATATTTATTATTTCCCGGCAAACCCTACCATCCCTCCCCCAATTGGAGTAAACTAATAAACAATAACACTTAGGTTTCTACCTTCAGTTTATACATATTATACACAATCTGTTTTACAATAGTTATATTCTGTTTTGTTTTAAGTCCTTCCTCTATTTTCCTTCTTTGTAGGGCCATGCGTTTTTCATTTGGAGTTGCTAAATTGCTGTAATGCATTATTAATGCATTTCCTGGTTTCATATTTCATATTTTCCACCCGGGGTAGCCAGTGTTTGAGGGGCTTCCTGGAAATTAAGTCGCTGTATAAGGGAAGTCAGAAAGTGTTGAATAACTAGGGTTGAGTTCCAAATGGTACCTTTGTCGTTTTGCACTATATCGGGACGCAGGCTGACACTTAGCATACAGTTCCTACTGCACATGTGCTGTCAAAACGAAGTGGTCGACTCTGCTTTTTAATCATGCTGGCCACATCAACCGCTCGCTGAATGTCATAATCCGTCTTGGACTGGCTGCAATCATTTTAAAGGTTATTAAAATGCAACCAAATAAATTAAGCGTGTTATGTAACGCTCCATACCTCCATGCCAAGCTTGTCTGGGAGCAAAGCACCAATGCCAGTTTAGCGCTAATGATTATCCTTTGGCGAAACTGTGTTTATCAAACGTGTTTTTTTTTTGTAATAGTTGTTCATTACAGATTTATAAACTAACGATAAGCAAGTAATTAAGTTTATTAACAACTGAACTTGAATGTAATGGCAAAATGTAGATTTCTGCCTAAATATAGACATACCCAAAAGTGAGAAGAAAAAAAATTATGTGATGGCCATAAACAATTTGCCTGACAACTAGGGTTACAAAGGGTCGGTAGATTTCCGGAAATTTTCCATGGGAAGTTAAGCCCTGGTATTTGGGGAATTTTGCTTAAATTCATCAAAAAAGTTTACTTATAAGAGTGAACCATTTTTTTTGCGGGATACACATCAGGCAATTCTAGGTCTTGTGGCATTTTGGTTAAACTATCCCCAATTCAATGGAATTGCAACCCTCTGCATGCACAGTGCATTCTTCCATCACATGTACAGTGCTCTCTTCCAACACATGTACAGCTGATTCTCAAGATATTGCACACTATTGAGATGCTATTGAGCCCACACTACTACACTGTCTGAGCCAAGGACTACATGTTTTCTGGTAAGTTTTGATTACAATACTTGGTGGGGTGAATATATTTTGTATGACGTATGTTTTTTTTGTTAACTGGTAAATAATAGGTTACAGCAAAGTGTGTTTAAATCATTTCTAACTTGTTAACTATTTCTGCTGGTTAGTTTTTGCTACCATGTGCATTTTAGCTTGCTTGAGCCTGCAAACTGTTAATTCACTTGTTTCCATACATGTTTAATTTTAAAACATGTATCTTTCAAAGGAATTGTTTCATCTAACTGCTTAACTTTTTATCTGTACATGGAATTGTATTATTTATTTTTACAATTTATTTTCTCATCTTTACAGGAAAATGCCACGGGCAGTATCTGATGTGTGGAAACATTTCACTGCAGTTAATGTAGAAGGAAAACAGTGTGCATTTGCAAATACTGTGCCAAATCATATGTGAAGAATGCAACAAAGATGCAGAATAATCTGGCCAAGTACATAAAGTTCCCTCAGCTCTCACAACAAGCAACCTCTGACAAAAGTCCCTCTATTTCTATTCAAGATGAAAATGATGAATCAGACACCTTATCGATAGGAACAGCTCATGGTCCTCCTGGAATCAGAAGTTTTGTTTTGCTCAATGGAGGAACATAGTCAGAGAAATGCTGATGAATGTCTTGCTTGAATGGTATATGCAACTGGTTCACCTCTGATGCTCACAGGCAATGTGTATTGGAAGAGATTTCTGAATGTTCTTCGCCCAGCATACACCCCTCCAACCAGACATGCTTTATCTACTCATTTTATGGATACAGAGTTCAAGTAAAGGTCAAGCAAATCATAGAGAAAGCAGACTGTATTGCAATCATCTCAGATGGGTGGTCGAATGTTCGTGGGCAGGGAATAATTAACTACATCTCCACCCCTCAACCAGTATTCTACAAGAGCACGGACACAAGGGACAACAGACACACCGGTCTCTACATTGCAGATGAGCTGAATGCAGTCAATGACCTTGGACCACAGAAGGTATTTGCACTGGTGACAGACAATGCTGCGAACACGAAGACTGCTTGGTCTAAAGTGGAGCCCTACCCACACATCACACCCATTGGCTGTGCTGCTCATGCATTGAATCTGCTCTTCAAGGACATCATGGCACTGAAAATAATGGATGCACTCTACAAGAGAGCCAAGGAAATGGTTAGGTATGTGAAGGGTCATCAAGTTATAGCAGCAATCTACCTCACCAAGCAAAGGGAGAAGAATAAGAGCACCACATTGAAGCTGCCCAGCAACACCCATTGGGGTGGTGTTGTTGTCATGTCTCCTGGAGGGGAAGGAGTCTTTCCAAGAAATGGCCATATCACAATCTGCCGATATGGACAGCCCCATCAAGAGGATCCTCCTGGATTATGTATTTTTGGAGAGGGTGGTAAGCAGCCTGAAACTCCTGAAACCTATAGTAAAAGCCATTGCACGGATTGAGGAAGACAATGCCATCCTGTCTGATGTTCAGACTCTGCTTACAGATGTAAGAGAAGAAACACGTACTGCCCTGCCCACTTCACTGTTGCTCCAAGCAGAGGAAACTGCAGTTCTGAAATATATCAAAAAGTGTGAAGACTTCTGCCTGAAATCCATACACGCCGCAGCGTACATGTTGCACCCTAAGCATGCTGGCAAGAGCATCCTGTCTGGTGCAGAGATCAACAAGGCCTATGGTGTCATCACTACCATGTCTCGCCACCTTGGCCTGGATGAGGGCAAGGTTCTTGGCAGTTTGGCGAAGTACACTTCCAAGCAAGGGCTTTGGGATTAAGATGCAATATGGCAGTCGTGCCAACATATCTCATCAGCCACCTGGTGGAAGGGACTTTGTGGATCTGAGGCTCTTTCCCCTGTTGCCTCCATTATCCCCCAAATCCCACCAACATCAGCTGCCTCAGAGCACAACTGGTCCTTGTTTGGGAACACACACACACACCAAAGAACGCAACAGGCTGACCAATACAAGGGTTGAACAATTGGTGGCCATGTGAGGCATTTTGAGCCTGACAACGAGCCACCCTTAAGGTTGGAAAGTGACTGTGAAGATGAGGTCTCAGAGTCTGGATGTTCAAGAGGTGAACATTGAGGAGGTCCAGGGAGAAGACATGGAAGCCTGAGGAAGACAACCAAAGCTTTAGTTTCTAGACTGTCATTTTATAGATGCATGTTGAAAATGTTTTTGGGAGATGCGATGGATCATTGGGGATCATTCAATATTCCCTTTTTGTTCAGTGAAATTATCCCATGTAAAGAGTCAACTCATTTAATTAAAGTTAAATTCATAAGTAAATTGTTTTTTTTATTTCTATTGGAAGAATTTTATAATTTGCAATTGTCTGCTTATGATAAGGTACAAGGTTTCTGTCAACATATCATATGGTAAATACAGTTGAAGTCGGAAGTTTACATACACTTTTCACAATTTACTTATTTTGAGTCAATTGCAGGTGTACCTGTGGATGTATTTTAAGGCCTACCTTCAAACTCAGTGCGTCTTTGCTTGACATCATTGGAAAATCAAAAGAAATTGACCAATACCGCAGAAAATAAATGTAGACCTCCTTGGGAGCAATTTCCAAACGCCTGAAGGTACCACTTTCATCTGTACAAACAATAGTACGCAAGTATAAACACCATGGGACCACGCAGCCGTCATACCGCTCAGGAAGGAGACACGTTCTGTCTCCTAGAGATGAAAATACTTTGGTGCGAAAAGTGCAAATCGATCCCAGAACAGCAACAGACCTTGTGAAGATGCTGGAGGAAACAGGTATAAAAGTATCTATATCCCCAGCAAAACGAGTCCTATATTGACATAACCTGAAAGGTCACTCAGCAAGGAAGAAGCCACCGCTCCAAAACCGCCATAAAAAAGCCAGACTACGGTTTGCAACTGCCCATGGGACAAATATTGTACATTTTGGAGAAATGTCCTCTGGTCTGATGAAACAAAAATATAACTGTTTGGCCATAATGACCATCGTTATGTTTGAAGGAAAAATGGAAGGCTTGCAACCCAAAGAACACCATCCCAACCATGAAGGACGGGGTGGCAGCATCATGTTGTTGGGGTACTTTGCTGCAGGAGGGACTGGTGCATTTCACAAAATAGATGGCATCGTGAGGTAGGAAAAGTATGTGGATATATTGTAGCAGCATCTCAAGACATCAGTCAGGAAGTCAAAGCTTGGTCGCAGATGGGTCTTCCAAATGGACAGTGACCCCAAGCATACTTCCGAAGTTGTGGCAAAAGTTACACCACCTCTGTCAGGAGGAATGGGCCAAAATTCACCCAACTTATTGTGGGAAGCTTGTGTGAGGCTACCCAAAACGTTTGACCCAAGTTAATCAATTTAAAGGCAATGCTACTGAATACTAATTGATTATATGTAAACTTCTGACCCACTAGGAATGTGATGAAAGAAATCAAATCTGAAATAAATCATTCTCTCTACTAATATTCTGACATTTCACATTCTTTAAATAAAGTGGTGATCCTAACTGACCTAAGATGTAAATTTTACTTGGATTAAATGTCAGCAATTGTGAAAAACTGAGTGTACATACACCTTAGCCAAATACATTAACTTCTGACTTCAACTGTATATCCAATGCATTAAACATCTACATTTAAATGGTGTTAATATTAGTTTGCATATATTTCCGTTAATTCCCACAAAGTTTCCAGCTCTGAATATTCCCCAAAATGTGCAACCCTAGTACCACCCCAACCTTGTCACGACACAAATGATTTGCTCAAACGCATTAAGAAAGAATTTCCACAAATGAACTTTCAACAAGGCACACCTGTTAATTGAAACGCATTCCAGGTGACTACCTGAGTTGAGAGAATGCCAAGAGTGTGCAAAGCTGTCATCAAGGCAAAGGGTGGCTACTTTGAAGTATGTGAAATATAAAATATATTTAGATTTGTTTCACACTTCTTACTACATGATTCCTTGTTATTTTATTGTTTTTATATATTCACTATTATAGAAAAATACAGAATAACCCTGGAATGAGTTGGTGTGTCCAAGCTCTTGACTGGTACTGTACTGTGTGTGTGCAATGTGAAGAGTCAACTCATTTTATTAAAATTGTCTACCTATGAGGTAAAAGGTTTTATGTTTCTGTCTCCATATGATATGGTAAACATATCCAACACACAAAACATCGACATTTAAATGGTATTCATTTGCATATATTTCTGTTAATTCCCATTTTTCCCCGTTAATTCCCACGAAAAGTTCCCACCTCTGAATATTCCCTAAAATGTGCAAACCAACTGACGACTCAAACTGAATTCTTCCGTTGCTCTATTGTTCGCTACATACAATACTTTAGTCTGAAACTGACATCATTTAAGTAGTTTGTTGTGAAAATTAGGTCTGTTGTACAGAACGAAGTCATCAGTGATCATCTCTAACCGATCGGAGTATCAAAGACAATGGCGTATCGGTTTCTATGACCAATCAGAACAGTTAGAATGTTTATCCGTTTTAGAATCGGCGGGGAGGTACTCCGTCCCAGACTCATTGGTAGAACAAACGTCCATGGGCGTAGCATTTCGCCAAAGCAAGGAGTTTGGATAGCCAGGTAAATAAAAAAATAACTGGTAAAGCTGCATAGTTTTATAAAGGTCTGAAACGTACCTTTTTTGGTGTACTCACTTTTGAGGAAACAAGCTCAAGTACATAGTACAAATATTATAGAAATATTAATAATTGTCTACACTGAACAAAAATATAAACGCAACAGGTGATGTGTTGGTCCCATGTTTCATGAGCTGAAATAAATGATCCCAGAAATGTTCCATATGCACAAAGCTTATTTCTCTCAAACTTTGTGCCGAAATGTTTTTCATCCCGTCCTATTACGTATCTATGACTGCTAGAGCCGGGCAATGAAGTTATAGCCTATCTACTGCAGTCATATATCCTTGAAAGTGCCTTGGCTAGGCCTATCTGCAATTAAAAGCTGTATCTCGCAATGGAATGCTGAATTTCGCAATTTCTTGGCTTGCAGTGTCTCACTACTTCAGTAAAGCAGGGCCTATCATCAATGAATAGGCTAGGATATTCTACGTGCAACAGACCGAAGAGTGAACACCCACTTGCATCATTAGCAAAGCGAAAGAGCAGGCAAGCCAGTTGCACTGTGATAAACATTTTGTGGGGGGAAAAGAGAATTTCCCTGAAGGATTTTTCTTAATATTAAAGATCCCAATTTTGTTTAAACATTTTAGCTTTTAAATGGTCACACCCCTATTCTAAATATAGTAACAATGAAATTCTAAAGTACTTGCTGTAAGATTTCACCTTATAACTGTCAAATAAATATCATTGTAGTGACTACAATATTTGCACAATTTCATAAAACGGACAGACTTTTCTGTCGGATGTCTTCTGAGCGAAATGCCATTCAAATGTGTGCAGACTCATTACAACTACAGCTTTAAGCACAAATCAACTTAGTCTGTGACCAAGAGAAAGTGGTCTTGTTTCAATTCTACAAAATGATTTTGTATTTTTTCCTGTTGAGAGCTATAAATCCAGCTGAGAACATCGCAGCGAGATGAAACTGCTATTGTTGCATCCGATAGACTCCCGTTTCATACGCAAGCTCAGCTATGAGGTTCACAGGCACAGGAAGTCCTTTGTCCGGATAGGCCAGAAAATGTGACGTGTCGCTCCCTATGCAAATGAACAGTTTCCCGTGTTTGTGAACCTCACAGCTGCGCTTGCAATAGCGCACATGAATCGGGACAACCAGCACTTTTAGAGAGTGTAAAGCAATTGATGTGCTGTTCACATGGTACGTTCTACACAGAAATATTGGTCAGAACCGCTCTAAGTTTCGTAAATAGGGGACTTAACGTTTGAGGTTTTAATACCCCCTTCATAATGTGTGTTTTTTGCTCCTGAAAACCAACCCACAGTGTGTTTATATGGACTTAATCGGCATAGGCCCTGCAATAGACTAGCATCCTGTCCAGTGGGTGTACTTGTATAGTACATCAAGCTGCCTCACACTACTTACCTAATAGGCATAGGACTAGTCATGTCATAGGAGTAGCTAACACATCTGTTTTATCCATGGCTGTTCGAAAGATATACCAGCCTCCAGCTGAGGGCATGACATGCCAAACACAACAATTAAGTGTTTCAATTAATCTCATTGCTCCCCAATAGCACTGTTTGTCGCCAACCTTGATGGTAGTGAGAATTTGAGACCGTGGAAAAGCTAAAGACAGTGGGCTTGTTCGACATTGTAGCCGACAGTGTAAGCAACTGCCGACTGACTGACAAATCACTTTGCATCATTAATAACTACTCAGTCATTATTATTTGTAGATCAGTCAGTCAATCACAATGCGTCACAGATTTGATCCGCTCAAACCAGGCCACCGAGTGGTTATGGGGGAGGAGTAGTGTCTACGGTAGTAGGATGTTTACGGTAGTGTCACTGTGCTGTTTATTAGAATGACAAGGCTGATATGTTAATTCAACCTCAGTTTTGTGTCCTTCCATCTAGGCCGAGTTACTGTCAAGCACTTTGATAAATGCTGATATAAAAGGGCTTTATCAATACATTTGTGTTTCATTGTATTATTGATTAATTGATGCCCTTCATAAATCAATTTGATTTATTGAGGTAGTGAGTGGTTGATTAATTCCCTTTCCCTCCAGGAGATGATTTGATTGATTGGTGCCTTTTCTCCTCTAGGAGTTGATCCTGCCGCTGCTGCTGCTGTGCCTGCTGATTCTGATCAGCACCCTGAACCCACATGTCTACTACGGAGGCATCAGTACCATGGAGCTGGAGAGGGAGGACTACCACTTACTCAAGGGCCTGGGATACACCCCCATTAACAATGCCACCAATCACATCATGGAGGAGGTGGCCCAGGAAATGCGTAAGTAGGAGGATGGACATGAAATGCGTAAAATGCTAATATAGGGGATATTGACTTGCTTTGGATTTGTCGCACAAATGCTAAAACTTTAGCATTTGGCGACTGTGACCAGATTAACAAAACCAAGGCATGGATTAAGCCCTCCCCGTCCCGTCATGGATTTAGCCTAAAAGCATTGCCTTGGTGTAGGCTAAGCATTGATTGGAGCCTGGAGGGAATTTATATGGGCCCTTGTCAAAAGTTGTGCGCTATAACAGGAATACTGTGCTATTGGGGACACAGACAGTGTATTTATGTCTGCCTTATTTCTTGTGATTTCCTGATTGCACTGTAGACTTGCAGGATCGCCTGGAGATGTTCTCTAGTGAAGAGGATCTGGAGAATGCCAGTCTTTATGAGCCCTCAGGCTACGTTGGGGTGGTCTTCATGGGCAGCACACCCACCTCTTACAGGTTGCGCTTCCCTTACAACCATCTGCCCCTGCCCAGCGACTACACTGAATCTATTGGTGAGAGATGATTTTAATTTTGCTATAAATAAAGTATTTATCAATGTCTTAATTAGAGGTCGACCGATTGATCGGAATGGCCGATTAATTAGGGCCGTTTTCATAACAATCGGAAATCGGTATTCTTTAAAAAAAAAATATATATATATATATATATATCAAAAAAAGTATACCTTTCATTTACCTAGGCTAGTCAGTTTTTTAAGAACACATTCTTATTTTCAATGACGGCCTAGGAACGGTGGGTTAACTGCCTTGTTCAGGGGCAGAATGACAGATTTTCACCTTGTCAGCTCGGGGGATCCAATTTTGCAACCTTACAGTTAACTAGTCCAACGCTCTAACCACCTGCCTCTCATTGCACTCCACGAGGAGCCTGCCTGTTACGCGAATGCAGTAGAAGCCAAGGTAAGTTGCTAGCTAGCATTAAACTTATCTTACAAAAAACAATCAGTAAATCATAATCACTAGTTATAGTTAACACATGGTTGATGATATTACTTGTTTATCTAGCGCGTCCTGCTTTGCATATAATCAATGCAACGCTGGGGGATGATTTAACAAAAGCGCATTTGCGAAAAAAGCACAATCGTTGGACGACTGTACCTAACCATAAACACCAATGCCTTTCTTGAAATTAATACACAGAAGTATATATTTTTAAACCTGCATATTTAGCTAAAAGAGATCCAGGTTAGCAGGCAATATTAACCAGGTGAAATTGTGTCATTTCTCTTGCGTTCATTGCACGCAGAGTCAGGGTATATGCAACAGTTTGGGCAGCCTGGCTCATTGTGAACTAATTTGCCAGAATTTTACGTAATTATGACATCATTGAAGGTTGTGCAATGTAACAAGAATATTTAGACTTAGGGATGCCATCCATTAGATTCACTGAAATAATAAACGTTTTGTTTTCGAAATGATAGTTTCTGGATTCGACCACATTAATGACCAAAGGCTCGTAATTCTGTGTGTTATAACTAAGTCTATGATTTGATAGAGCAGTCTGACTGAGCGATGGTCGGCAACAGCAGGCTCGTAAGCATTCATTCAAACAGCACTTTCATGCGTTTTGCCAGCAGCTCTTCGCAAGCACAGCGCTATTTATGACTTCAAGCCTATCAGCCTAATGGCTGGTGTAACCGATGTGAAATGGCTAGCTAGTTAGCTGGGTGTGCGCTAATAGCGTTTCAAACGTCACTCGCTCTGAGACTTGGAGTAGTTATTCCCCTTGCTCTGCAAGGGCCGCCGCTTTTGTGGAGCGATGGGTAACGCTGCTTCGAGGGTGGCTGTTGTCGATGTGCTCCTGGTTCGAGCCCAGGTAAGGGCGAGGAGAGGGACGGGAGCTATACTGTTACACTGGCAATACTATAGTGCCTATAAGAACATCCAATAGTCATATTGGTAGTCACAAGGTATATGAAATACAAATGGTATAGAGAGAAATAGTCCTATAAATACTATATTAACTACAACCTAAAACCTCTTACCTTGGAATATTGAAGTCTCATGTTAAAAGGAACCACCAACTTTCATATGTTCTGAGCAAGGAACTTAAACGTTAGCTTTTTTACCAGGCACATATTGCACTTTTACTTCTCCAACACTTTGTTTTGGCATGATTTAAACCAAATTGAACATGTTTCATTATTTATTTGAGGCTAAATTGATGTATTATATTAAGTTAAAATAAGTGTTCATTCAGTATCTTTGTAATTGTCAATATTACAAATAAATAAATAGAAATTGTCCGATTAATCGGTATCGGCTTTTTTGGTCCTCCATTAATCGGTATCGGTGTTGAAAGATCATAATCGGTCGACCTCTAGTCTTAATGTCAATATGCCTTGTCCATTGCTGTTCTGGTTAGTGTTTATTGGCTTATTTCACTGTAGAGCCTTTAGACCTGCTCATTATACCTTATCCAACCTTTCAGTTCCACCCCCCACACATGAGATGACATCACCTGGTTTCAATTATGAGATTGACAATATAGACAATATCTCTCTCATCATCACTCAATACCTAGGTTTACCTCCACTGTAGTCACATCCTACCATACCTTTGTCTGTACATTATACCTTGAAGCTATTTTATCGCCCCCAGAAACCTCCTTTTACCCTCTGTTCTGGACGTTCTAGACGACCAATTCTCATAGCTTTTAGCCGTACCCTTATCCTACTCCTCCTATGTTCCTCAGGCGATGTAGAGGTGAATCCAGGCCCTGCAGTGCCTAGCTCCACTCCTATTCCCCAGGCGCTCTCTTTTGACGACTTCTGTAACCGTAATAGCCTTGGTTTCATGCATGTTAACATTAAAAGCCTCCTCCCTAAGTTTGTTTTATTCACTGCTTTGGCACACTCTGCCAACCCGGATGTTCTAGCTGTGTCTGAATGCTGGCTTAGGAAGACCACCAAAAATTCTGAAATCTCCATCCCTAACTACAACATTTTCAGGCAAGATAGATTGCCCAAAGGGGTCGTTGTTGCAATCTACTGCAAAGATAGCCAGCAGAGTTCTGTCCTACTATCCAGGTCTGTACCCAAACAACTTCTACTTTTAGAAATCCACCTCTCTAAAAACAAGTCTCTCACCATTGCTGCCTGCTATAGACCATCTTCTGCCCCCAACTGTGCTCTGGACACCATATGTGAACTGATTGCCCCCCATCTATCTTCAGAGCTCATGCTGCTAGGCGACCTATACTGGAACATGCTTAACACCCCAGCCATCCTACAATCTAAGCTTGATGCCCTCAATCTCACACAAATTATCAATGAACCTACCAGGTACCACCCCAAAGCCGTAAACACGGGCACCCTCATAGATATCATCCTAACCAACTTGACCTCTAAATATACCTCTGCTGTTTTCAACTAAGATCTCAGTGATCATTGCCTGCATCCGAAATGGGTCAGCGGTCAAACGACCTCCACTCATCACTGTCAAATGCTCCCTGAAACACTTCAGCGAGTAAGCCTTTCTAATTGACCTGGCCGGGGTATCCTGGAAGGATATTTATCTTACCCCGTCAGTAGAGGATGCCTGGTTATTTTTTTTAAAATACCTTCCTCACCATCTTAAATAAGCATGTCCCATTCAAGAAATTTAGATCCAGGAACAGATATAGCCCTTGGTTCTCTCCAGACCTGACTGCCCAGAACCAACACAAAAACATCCTAACATCCTATGGCGTTCTGCATTAGCATCGAAGAGCCCCCGTGATATGCAACTTTTCAGGGAAGCTAGAAACCAATATACACAGGCAGTTAGAAAAGCCAAGGCTAGCTTTTTCAAGCATACATTTGCTTCCTTCAACACAAACTCAAAAAGGTTCTGGGACACTGTAAAGTCCATGGAGAATAAGAACACCTCCTCCCAGCTGCCCACTGCACTGAGGATAGGAAACACTGTCACCACCGATAAATCCATTATAATAGATAATTTCAATAAGCATTTTTCTACGGCTGGCCATGCTTTCCACCTGTCTACCCCTACCCTGTTCAACAGCACTGCACCCCCCACAGCAACTCACCCAAGCCTTCCCCATTTCTCCAGTCAGCTGATGTTCTGAAAGAGCTGCAAAATCTGGACCCCTACAAATCAGCCAGGCTAGACAATCTGGACCCTTTCTTTCTAAAATTATCTGCCGAAATTGTTGCAACCCCTATTACTAGCCTGTTCAACCTCGCTTTCGTGTCGTCTGAGATTCCCAAAGATTGGAAAGCAGCTGCGGTCATCCCCCTCTTCAAAGGGGGACACACTCTTGATCCAAACTGCTACAGACCTATATCTATCCTGCCTTTTCTAAGGTCTTCGAAAGCCAAGTCAACAAACAGATTACCGACCATTCTGAATCCCACCATACCTTCTCCGCTATGCAATCTGGTTTCAGAGCTGGTCATGGGTGCACCTCAGCCATGTTCAAGGTCCTAAACGATATCTTTACTGCCATCGATAAGAAACAATACTGTGCAGCCGTATTCATTGACCTGGCCAAGGCTTTCGACTCTGTCAATCACCACATCCTCATCGGCAGACTCGATAGCCTTGGTTTGTCAAATGATTGCCTCGCCTGGTTCACCAACTACTTCTCTGATAGAGTTCAGTGTGTCAAATCGGAGGGCCTGATGTCCGGGCCTCTGGCAGTATCTATGGGGATGCCACAGGGTTCAATTCTTGGACCGACTCTCTTCTCTGTATACATCAATGATGTCGCTCTTGCTGCTGGTGAGTCTCTGATCCACCTCTACGCAGACGACACCATTCTGTATACTTCTGGCCCTTCTTTGGACACTGTGTTAACAACCCTCCAGATGAGCTTTAATGCCATACAACTCTCCTTCCGTGGCCTCCAATTGCTCTTAAATACAAGTAAAACTAAATGCATGCTCTTCAACCGATCGCTGCCTGCACCTTCCCGCCTGTCCAACATCACTACTCTGGAAGGTTCTGACTTAGAATATGTGGACAACTACAAATACCTAGGTGTCTGGTTAGACTGTAAGCTCTCCTTCCAGACTCACATCAAACATCTCCAATCCAAAGTTAAATATAGAATTGGCTTCCTATTTCGCAACAAAGCATCCTTCACTCATGCTGCCAAACATACCCGTGTAAAACTGACCATCCTACCGATCCTCGACTCACAGATTACTGCACCTGTACATAGCCCATCTATAATTTAGCCCAAACAACTACCTCTCCCCCTACTGTATTTATTTATTTATTTATTTTGCTCCTTTGCACCCCATTTCTTCTACCTCTATCTTGCACATTCTTCCACTGCAAATCTACCATTCCAGTGTTTTACTTGCTGTATTGTATTTACTTCGCCACCATGGCCTTTTTTTGCCTTTACCTCCCTTATCTCACCTCATTTGCTCACATTGTATATAGACATATTTTTCTACTGTATTATTGACTGTATGTTTACTCCATGTGTAACTCTGTGTTGTTGTATGTGTCAAACTGCTTTGCTTTGTCTTGGCCAGCTCACAATTGTAAATGAGAACATGTTCTCAACTTGCCTACCTGGTTAAATAAAGGTGAAAAAATTTATTTTTTAATTGTGAGCGAGAGTTGAGCCTATGCCTTCCTAATGTCCATTAGTGTGAGAGACAAAGTTTGACCCTACCCTCTTTGTTCAAGCAGAACATCCCCAATACAATAGATAGCCTTCCGCTTGGAGATATATTGTTTGCATACTGCTAGGTGATTTTAAATTCCAAGATTATTCAAAGGATTGGTCACTAGTCCATGTACAGATGTGAGTTATGAAGGCATTAACGGAGTGTGTCTGTCTGTTTCTTTGTTTGTTCCTCCGTCCCTCAGCCAACTGTTTTGCCAGCTCAGTGAACTGCAGAGCAGCTAATTACTGGTACTCTGGCTTCATCCGCCTCCAGACTCTCATCGACGCCGCCATCATACAGGTGAGATCAAATGTTATTTGTCACATGTGCCGAATACAACAGGTGTAGTAGACCTTACAGTGAAATGCTTACTTATAAGCCCTTAACCAACAATGCAGTTTTAAGAAAATACCTTTTTAAAAACGTATGAGATAAGAATAACAAATAATTAAAGTGCAGCAGTAAATAACAATAGCGGGGATATATACATATATATATGTATATATATACATATATATATATATATATGTACCTGTGCGGGGGGCACCGGTGTCGAGGTAATTGAGGTAATTATGTACACGTAGTTAGTTCTTAAAGTGGCTATGCATAGATATTAACAGAGAGTAGCAGCAGCGTGAGGGGGGGCAATGCAAATAGTATGGGTAGCCATTTGAGCTGTTCAGGATAGAGGTCGACCAATTATGATTTTTCAACTCCGATATCGATTATTGGAGATCCAAAAAAAGCCGATACTAATTAATTGGCCAATTTTTATATATACATTTGTAATAATGACAATTACAGCAATACTGAATGAACACTTTTATTTGAACTTAATACATAAATAAAAATACATTTAGTCTCAAATAAATAATGACATGTTCTATTTGGTTTAAAGTAAAAGTGCAATAAATGCCATGTAAAAAAGCTCACGTTTAAGTTCCTTGCTCTGAGCATAAGAACATATGAGAGCTGGTGGTTTCTTTTAACATGAGTCTTCAATATTCCCAGTTAAGAAGTTTTAGGTTGTAGTTATTATAGGAACTGTAGGACTATTTCTCTCTAACATTTGTATTTCATATACCTTTGACTATTGGATGTTCTTATAGGCACTATAGTATTGCCAGCCTAATCTCGGGAGTTGATAGGCTTAAAGTCATAAACAGCGCTGTGCTTCAATCATTGCGAAGAGCTGCTGGCAAACGCAGTAAAGTGCTGTTTGAATGAATGCTTACAAGCCTGCTGCTGCCTACCACCGCTCAGTCAGACTGCTATATCAAATCATTGACTCTATTGTAATATAATAGACACAGAAATAACAAGCCTTAGGTCGTTAATATGGTCGAATCCGGAAACTATCATTTCGAAAACAAAACGTTTATTCTTTCAGTGAAATACGAAACCGTTACGTATTTTACAGAACGGGTGGCATCCAGGAATCAGGAGGATTTGCCAAATGGAGGGCGAGGGAGAGCTTTGTACGCGTCTGTGTGTGGAGTAAAGGTGGTCTAGAATTTTTTTCCCTCTGGTTGCACTTTTAACATGCTTATAGAAATGAGGTAAAACTGATTTAAGTTTTCCTGCATTAATTAAAGTCCCCGGCCACTAGGAGCGCCACCTCTGGATTAGCGTTTTCCTGTTTGCTTATGGAGGAATACAGCTCATTGAGTGTGGTTTTTGTGCCAGTCTCAGTCTGTGGTGGTATGTAGACAGCTACAATTAATAAAGATAAAATCTCTAGGTAGATAGTGTGGTTTACAGCTTACCATGAGATACTCTACCTCAGGCGAGCAAAACCTTGAGACTTCCTGAGATATCGAGCACCAGCTATTGTTTAGAAATATGCATTGGCCCTCGCCCTGTTTCTTACCAGAGGCTGCTGTTCTGTCCTGCCGATGGAGTGTATAACCCGCCAGCTGTTTGTTCTTAATGTCGTCGTTCAGCCACGGCTCTGTGAAACATAAGATATTACAGTTTTTAATGTCCCGTTGGTAGGATATACCGTGGGGCAAAAAAATATTTAGTCAGCCACCAATTGTGCAAGTTCTCCCACTTAAAAAGATGAGAGGCCTGTAATTTTCATCATAGGTACACTTCAACTATGACAGACAAAATGAGAAAAACAAATCCAGAAAATCACATTGTAGGATTTTGAATGAATTTATTTGCAAATTATGGTGGAAAATAAGTATTTGGTCACCTACAAACAAGCAAGATTTCTGGCTCTCACAGACCTGTAACTTCTTCTTTAACTTCTTCGATATAGGGGGCGCTCTTTGAATTTTTGGATGAAAAACATTCCCGTTTTAAACAAGATATTTTGTCACGAAAAGATGCTCGACTATGCATATAATTGACAGCTTTGGAAAGAAAACACTGACGTTTCCAAAACTGCAAAGATATTGTCTGTGAGTGCCACAGAACTGATGTTACAGAAAAAACCCAGATAAAAATACAATCAGGAAGTGCCGCATTTTTTTAAACCGCCTCATGGCAATGACTCCTTATATGGCTGTGGAGGAGCTAGGAGTCAGCTTACCTTTTCCACGTTTTCCCCAAGGTGTCTGCAGCATTGTGACGTAGTTGTAGGCATATCATTGGAAGATTGACCATAAGAGACTACATTTACCAGGTGGTCGCTTGGTGTCCTCCGTCGCAATTATTGCGTAATCTCCAGCTGCAGTATTTTTCCGTTTGCCTCTGATGACAAACCGACTGCCAGGAATGATTTTTCATCGAATAGAATTGTGAAAAACACCTTGAGGATTGATTCTAAACAACGTTTGCCATGTTTCTGTCGATATTATGGAGCTAATTTGGAAAAAAGTTTGGCCTTGTAAGTGACTGCATTTTCGGGGGTTTTTCTTAGCCAAACGTGATGAACAAAACGGAGCTATTTCTCTTACACAAATAATCTTTTTGGAAAAAATGAACATTTGCTATCTAACTGAGAGTCTCGTCATTGAAAACGTCCGAAGTTCTTCAAAGGTAAATTATTTTATTTGAATGCTTTTCTTGTTTTTGTGAAAATGTTGCCTGCTGAATGCTAGGCTTAATGCTATGCTAGGCTATCAATACTCTTACACAAATGCTTGTGTAGGTTTGGTTAAAGCATATTTTGAAAATCTGAGATGACAGTGTTGTTAACAAAAGGCTAATCTTGTGTTTCAATATATTTATTTCATTTCATTTGCGATTTTCATGAATAGGAAACGTTGCGTTATGGTAATGAGCTTGAGGCTATGATTACGCTCCCGGATACGGGATTGCTCGACGCTAGAGGTTAAGAGGCTCCTCTATCCTCCACTCGTTACCTGTATTAATGGCACCTGTTTGAACTTGTTATCAGTATAAAAGACACCTGTCCACAACCTCAAACAGTCACACTTCAAACTCCACTATGGCCAAGACCAAAGAGCTGTCAAAGGACACCAGAAACAAAATTGTAGACCTGCACCAGGCTGGGAAGACTGAATCTGCAATAGGTAAGCAGCTTGGTTTGAGGAAATCAACTGTGGGAGCAATTATTAGGAAATGGAAGACATACAAGATCACTGATAATCTCCCTCGATCTGGGGCTCCACGCAAGATCTCACCCCGTGGGGTCAAAATGATCACAAGAACGGTGAGCAAAAATCCCAGAACCACACGGGGGGACCTAGTGAATGACCTGCAGAGAGCTGGGACCAAAGTAACAAAGCCTACCATCAGTAACACACTACGCTGCCAGGGACTCAAATCCTGCAGTGCCAGGCGTGTCCCCCTGCTTAGCCAGTACATGTCCAGGCCCGTCTGAAGTTTGCTAGAGAGCATTTGGACAATCCAGAAGAAGATTGGGAGAATGTCATATGGTCAGATGAAACCAAAATATAACTTTTTGGTAAAAACTCAACTTGTCGTGTTTGGAGGACAAAGAATGCTGAGTTGCATCCAAAGAACACCATACCTACTGTGAAGCATGGGGGTGGAAACATCATGCTTTGTGGCTGTTTTTCTGCAAAGGGACCAGGACGACTGATCCGTGTAAAGGAATAATGAATAGGGCCATGTATCGTGAGATTTTGAGTGAAAACCTCCTTCCATCAGCAAGGGCATTGAAGATGAAACGTGGCTGGGTCTTTCAGCATGACATTGATCCCAAACACACCGCCCGGGCAACGAAGGGGTGGCTTCGTAAGAAGCAAATACTTATTTTCCACCATAATTTGCAAATAAATTCATAAAAAATCCTACAATGTGATTTTCTGGATTTTTTTCTCATTTTGTCTGTCATAGTTGAAGTGTACCTATGATGAAAATTACAGGCCTCTCATCTTTTTAAGTGGGAGAACTTGCACAATTGGTGGCTGACTAAATACTTTTTTTGCCTCACTGTAGGTGAATATACTGCCAAATTCTCTAAAATGACGTTGGAGGTGGTTTATGGTTGAGAAATTAACATTAAACTCTCTGGCAACAGCTCTGGTGGACTTTCCTGCAGTCAGCATGCCAATTGCATGCTCCCTCGACTTGAGACACCTGTGGAATTGCGTTGTGTGACAAAACTGCAAATGTTAGTGGCCTTTTATTGTGTGTATGGAATTTCTGGGATATTTTATTTCAGCTCATGAAACATGGGACCAACACTTTACATGTTGCGTTTATATTTTTGTTCAGTGTATATTAATGCTTGATCCCTGCCTATGTCCTGTGTTCAGATGCAGACCAAGCGGTCAGTATGGAGTGAGATGGACCACCTGCGTGTGGTGATGATGGGCCAGCCAGGGTCAGTGGAGGTCCAAAAGTTTCCCCACGCTCTCATCTCCATCTACCTGGTGCTGGCTTTCACACCCTTCATCACCTTCCTCATCGTCAACGTGGCAGCAGAGAAGGAACACAGGCTCAAAGACACCATGACCATGATGGGCCTCTACGACTCTGCCTTCTGGTCAGTAGGATGATTTGTGTTTGTTAAAGTAAATGCTGTATACATTTATACTATATTGCCATAAAGAACCTCCAACAGTTAACTGACTCAATGATGGAGGCTGGCGTACCATGTGCAAAGCTAGGTTGTTAAAGAAATAACATTATTAAGGCTTTTTACATCATCCCACGTAAGGGCGGCAGGTAGCCTATTGGTTAGAGCGTAACCGAAAGGTTGCAAGATCGAATCCCAGAGCTGACAAGGTAAAAATCTGTCGTTCTGCCCCTGAACAAGGCAGTTAACCCACTGTTCCTAGGCCGTCATTGAAAATAAGAATTTGTTCTCAACTGACTTGCCTAGTTAAATAAAGGTAAAATAAAAAAAATAAGAGTGAGGGGAGGATTTTTACATAATTTATGTTATGATATCTGCTTTTTTTTCTCTACAAAGGTGTGTGTGTGTGTGTGTTGATGTTTCAACAGGCTTTCGTGGGGCCTGCTGTATGCAGCTCTGGTCACCACCATGTCCATCCTCATGTCCATCATCGCTACCTATACAGCTCTCTTCCCCAACAGTGACTTCATCGTCATCTTCCTCCTCATCTTCCTCTACGGCATCTCCTCTGTGAGTACCTCTAATGAGCCCTGGTTCGTTCATGACATGCCATTTACTGTGTGTTCAATTAAATCCCTGAAACAGAAGAACAGAGTTGAAGTTCAGACTGTTCTAAAAGATAATATACAGTACCATTCAAACGTTTGGACACCTACTCATTTCAGGGTTTTTCTTTATTTTTACTATTTTCTACATTGTAGAATTATAGTAAAGACATCAAATAACACACATGTAATCATGTAGTAACCAAAAAAGTGTTAAACAAATCCAAATATATTTATTGCATCACTGCCTGGTATGGCAACTGCTCGTCCTCCGACCGCAAGGCACTACAGAGGGTAGTGCGTACGGCCCAGTACATCACTGGGGCCAAGCTTCCTGCCTTCCAGGACCTCTATACACGAGCAATGGACAGTAGACCAGTGGAAATGTTTTCCTTGCGTGCGCTGCAGTCTCAAAGAAAACCATTAGTAACACACTATGCCGTCATTGGTTAAAATCCTGCAGTGCACCCAAGGTCCCCCTGCTCAAGCCAGCGTATGTCCAGGCCCGTCTGAAGTTTGCCAATGACCATCTGGATGATCCAGAGGAGGAATGGGCGAAGGTCATGAGGTCTCATGAGACAAAAATAGAGCTTTTTGGTCTAAACTCAACTCGCCGTGTTTGGAGGAAGAAGAAGGATGAGTACAACCCCAAGAACACCATCCCAACCGTGAAGCATGGAGGTAGAAACATCATTCTTTGGGGATGCTTTTCTGCAAAGGGGATTGGACGACTGCACCGTATTGAGGGGAGGATGGATGGGGCCATGTATCACGAGATCTTGGCCAACAACCGCCTTCCCTCAGTAAGAGCATTGAAGATGGGTCGTGGCTGGGTCTTCCAGCATGACAACGACCCGAAACACACAGCCAGGGCAACTAAGGAGTGGCTCCGTAAGAAGCATCTCAAGGTCCTGGAGTGGCCTAGCCAGTCTCCAGACCTGAACCCAATATAAAATCTTTGGAGGGAGCTGAAAGTCCGTATTGCCCAGCAACAGCCCCGAAACCTGAAGGACCTGGAGAAGGTTTGTATGGAGGAGTGGGCCAAAATCCCTGCTTCAGTGTGTGCAAACCTGGTCAAGAACTACAGGAAACGTATGATCTCTGTAATTGCAACAAAGGTTTCTGTACCAAATATGAAGTTCTATTTTTCTGATGTATCAAATACTTATGTCATGCAATAAAATGCAAATTAATTACTTTAAAATGCTTTGTGATTTTCTGGATTTTTGTTTTAAATTCTGTCTCTCACAGTTGAAGTGTACCTATGATAAAAAATTACAGACCTTCCATGCTTTGTAAGTAGGGAAAACCTGCAAAATCAGCAGTGTATCAAATACTTGTTCTCCCCACTGTATATACTGTATTTTTGTCAATTCCACTACAGCATTGCTCGTCCTAATATTTATATTTCTTCATTCCATTATTTTACTTTGAGATTTGTGTGTATTGTTGTGAATTGTTATATGTTACTCCACTGTTGGAGCAATGAACAAACATTTCTCTACACTCGCAATAACATCTGCTAAATATGTGTATGTAACCAATACAATTTGATTTGATTTACATTTAACTGGGTGAATGGAATATGAATGACAGTCATCCAATATGCTGTAATAGATGTAAGGCCATGTTCATGAAAAAAAATATATAGTTGAAGTCAAAAGTTTACGTACACTTAGGTTGGAGTCATTAAATTCGTATTTCAACCACTCCACACATTTCTTGTTAACCAACTATAGTTTTGGCAAGTCGGTTAGGACATCTACTTTGTGCATGACACAAGTAATTTTTCCAACAATTGTTTACAGACTAATTGTTTCACTTATAATTCACTGTATCACAATTCCATTGGGTCAGACGTTTACATACACTATATCGACTGTTCCTTTTAACAGCTTGGAAAATTCCAGAAAATGATGTCATGTCTCTAGAAGCTTCTGATGGGCTAATTTACGTGCCTCTTTTCTTTTGATTTTCCCATGATGTCAAGCAATCAGCCAAGACCTCAGGAAAAAAAAATGTAGACCTCCGCAAGTTTGGTTCATTCTTGGGAGCAATTTCCAAACGCCTGAAGGTACCACGTTAATCTACACAAACAATAGTACGCAAGTATAAACACTATGGGACCATGCAGCCGTCACACCGCTCAGGAAGGAGACGCGTTCTGTCTCCTAGAGATAAACGTACTTTGGTGCGAAAAGTGCAAATCAATCCCAGAACAACAGCAAAGGACCTTGTGAAGATGCTGGAAGAAACGGGTAAAAAAGTATCTATATCCAGAGTACAACGAGTCCTATATCGACATAACCTGAAAGGCCGCTCAGCCAGGAAGAAACCGCTGCTCCAAAACCCGCCATAAAAAAGCCAGACTACGGTTTGCAATTGCACATGGGGACAAAGATGGTACTTTTTGGAGAAATGTCCTCTGATCTGATGAAACAAAAATAGAACTGTTTGGCCATAATGACCATCGTTATGTTTGGAGGAAAAAAGAGGGAGGCTTGCAAGCCGAAGAACACCATCCCAACCGTGAAGCACGGGGGTGGCAGCATCATGTTGTGGGGGTGCTTTGCTGCAGGAGGGACTGGTGCACTTCACAAAATAGATGGCATCGTGAGGAAGGAAAATGATGGGGATATATTGAAGCAAAATCTCAAGACATCGGTCAGGAAGTTAAAGCTTGGGCGCAAATGGGTCTTCCAAATTAACAATGACCCCAAGAATACTTCCAAAGTTGTGGCAAAATGGCTTAAGGACAACAAAGTCAAGGTATTGGAGTGGCCATCACAAAGCCCTGACCTCAATCCCATAGAACATTTGTGGGCAGAACTGAAAAAGTGTGTGTGAGCAAGGAGGCCTACAATCCTGACTCAGTTATACCAGATCTGGAATGGGCCAAAATTCACCCAACTTATTGTGGGAAGCTTGTGGAAGACTACAAGAAACGTTTGACCAAAGTTAAACAATTTAAAGGCAATGCTACCAAATACTAATTGAGTGTATGTAAACGTCTGACCCACTGGTAATGTGATGCAAGAAATAAAAGCTGAAATAAATCATTCTCTCTACTATTATTGTGACATTTCAAATTCTTAAAATAAAGTGGTGATCCTAACTGACCTAATACAGTGATTTTTTTACTAGGATTAAATGTCAGGAATGTTGAAAACTGAGTTTAAATGTATTTGCCTAAGGTGTATGTGAACTTCTGACTTCAACTGTAATCTTTCCTCAGCTTATACGGCACCGACCGCCACTGGTGTGGGTGTATGTGTGACACCGACTGGCTCGATTCGGTGCTTTGTAGCAAGATTTTAAATAGTGTTTTTTACATTGGATAAAAGTAGAGACTCAGAGCTGGACAATGGTATATCATACACTGCAGTTACGCTTTGAAAGTTTATAACTTGTAACTCCACTTATGAGAAAATGGCCCTTGAATGTTTGGGTACACCTACTGGAGAGCTCTTCTTTGTCTATACCCATTCATCATTGTTCACACCCTCTTAAGCCTTAGCCCCACCCATCTTTTTAAAGATTCACATGTGAGGCCATGTGCTAAACATAGTGAGAAATTTGTAAACAACCAAAGATTTAAATACTAAAAATGATAAGTAGTAGCAAAAATACATTATTTAGTCCTTGGCCTATACCCTATTCTGACTTTTGGACAGGTCATGTTCTTCACCTTACCATCTCTGGTAAACACACAACATATCAACCAAAATCAAAATGTATTTTTCACATGCAAAAGGTGTAAATGATACAGTGAAATGGTTACTTGCATATTTGCATAGTAGCAATATCAAAAATAGAAAGTGTCCATGTAAATATTTTATATTTATTAGATGATTCTTACCCAGACACACTTGTCTAAATTGATGGGTCATGTGAAAGAAGTGCAATAACCACCCCCCAGCCACATCTAGTTAAGTGTATGGGTCACTATATTGTCTAGACATGTTCATGAAATACAATAGATGACCGTAATCACACCTGGCTAACTTGGTGGGTCATGTCATCTGGCGAGGTAGAGTCTTTTGTTTAGACATGTAGCTAGATAAACAATGAACCTAATGGTGCTTTCAAGACATCTGGGAACTTGGAAAAAATACGAGGTGAAATCATGACATCAGTGCTCTCTCTTCAGGTCGGAAGGTCGGGACTCTATAAAGAGGCCCGAGATTCCGAGTTGGATGACCGCAAAAAAAACTATTTTTCCCAGTCGGAGGTCGTTTTTTTTTGTGAGTTCCCAGTTGTTTTGAATGTGGCAATAATCCCAACCATAACTACTGGCAATACAAACTAATTGTCATAGCTAGCTACTATGCAATCTGCAGGTAGCTAAAGCTAACTAGGTTCAGTGTTAGCTAGCTAGCTAACATTAGGCTATGACTAGCAATGCAAATGGCTTTGTGAGATACAAATAATATTACTACACAGATCATACACGTAATGTTAGCTAGCGAGCCAGCCAGCTAACTTTAGCTAGCAAATGTTATCTAACAGTACTCTTTAACTTGCAATGAAAATGACTTTCTGACTAAATTAGAAATGTATGGTATTTGAAAATGTAGCTAGCTAGACTATATTCCCCGTATACATGGATGAACGCTTCCCTCTGTCATGGATGCCATGGTTGCCATTAAATTGAAGCTGTAATCCAGAGACAGTTGTTTTATACAACAGTGTGTTCTCTTTTCGACTCACTCTGCATATTTGCTATCAAAAGCCAGAATTTTCTCCATCTCCTTAGCTAGCATACTCTGCTTTCACTGGGCATTCCACTGATTTCAAAACTCTGTCAACTTCTTCTTCTTCTACCGTTTGAGAAGACTCCAATGTCTGGTTCAATGAAAATGTTTTAACTTAAATCAGGGATTTCCCTATAGTCTGATTCATTTTCAGAGTCCGCATGGCACAATCGTACTCCAGAAAGTGAGAGCAGTACAGTAGCAACACTTTTGCAGTTCTTCATGATACCTTTCAAAAAAGCCACAGTAGTAAGGATTACTAAAACACATACTGAGCAGCTCATGTTAAAGACAAGCATGCTACATGGCAGACCAATCTGAACTCCTCTCTCAGCATGTCCAGATCATCCATTATCATAGCCAATCATTGCTAGCGGGAAGGTTCCTGTCTGGCTAAACCAACTAAACTTATAATTGTATTTATTTATTCAAATTTACAGATGGCATAAAATGTAGTTATTAAGGCACATGAAAGTTCACATGTTCCAGAAGGAATTTCTGGCAAAAAAAAATGCATTTTGATGGGGGGAAAAAATGGCTCTCCCGTGAAGTAGTTATGTGCGACATATGCCTAGTTTCCTAGGTTTGGACACACCTTCTCATTCCAGGGTTTTTATTTATTTTTTACTATTTTCTACATTGCAAAATAATCAATATATTTTTGATTCTTGAAAGTAACGACCCTTTGCATGATGACAGCTTTGCACACACTTGGCATTCTCTCAACCAGCTTCACCTGGAATGCTTTTCCAAACATCTTGAAGGAGTTCCCACATTTGCTGAGCACTTGTTGGTTGCTTTTCCTTCACTCTGCGGTCCAACTCATACCAAACCATCTCAATTGGGGTGAGGTCGGGTGATTGAGGAGGCCAGGTCATCTGATGCAGTACTCCATCACTCTCCTTCTTGGTCAAATAGCCCATACACAGCCTGGAGGCGTGTTGGGTCCTTGTCCTGTTGAAAAACAAATGATAGTACCACTAAGTGCAAACCAGATGGGATGGTGTATCACTGTGGTAGCCATGCTGGTTAAGTGTGCCTTGAATTGTAAATAAATCACCAACAGTGTCACCAGCAAAGCACCATCACACCACCTCCATGCTTCACGGTGGGATCCACACATGCGGAGATCATCCGTTCACCTACTCTGCGTTTCATAAAATATTTGGACTCATCAGACAGATTTCCACAGTCTCATGTCCATTGCGCGTGAAGAAACTTTCAAAGTTCTTGACATTTTCCAGATTGACTGACCTTCATGTCTTAAAGTGATGATGGACTGTTGTTTCTCTTTGTTTATTTGAGCTGTTCTTGCCATAATATGGATCACCCCTACCTTGTCACAACACAACTGATTGTCTCAAACGCATTAAGAAGGAAGGAAATTCTACAAATGAACTTTTAACATGGCACACCTGTTATTTGAAATGCATTCCCGGTGACTACCTGAGTTGAGAGAATGCCAAGAGTTTGCAAAGCTGTTGTCAAGGCAAAGGGTGGCTACTTTGAAGAATCTCAAATATAAAATATATTTTGATTTGTTTAACACTTCTTACTAAATGATTCCATATGTGTTATTTCATAGTTTTGATGTATTCACTATTATAAAAATACAGAAAGAAGTCCTGCAACAAGTAGATGTGTCCAAACTTTGTGTGTGTGTGTGTGTGTGTGTGTGTGTGTGTGTGTGTGTGTGTGTGTGTGTGTGTGTGTGTGTGTGTATTAAAAACAGAAATGCCTTATTTACATAAGAGTTCAGACCCTTTGCTATGAGACTTGAAATTGAGCACTGGTGCATCCTGTTTCCATTGATCATCCTTGAGATGTTTGTACAGCTTGATTGGAGTCCACCTGTGGTAAATTTCAATTGACTGGACATGATTTGGAAAGGCACACCTGTCTATATATGGTCCCACTGTTGACAGTGCATGTCAGAGAAAAAAACAAGCCATGGGGTTTGGAATTGTCCGTAGAGCTCTGAGACAGGATTCTGTTGAGGAACAGATCTGGGGAAGGGTATCAATTCATTTATGCAGCATTGAGGGTCCCCAAGAACACAGTGGCCTCCATCATTCTTAAATGGAAGAAGTTTGGAACCACCCAGACTATTCCTAGAGCTGGCTGCCCGGCCAAACTGAGCAGTCGGGGAGAAGGGCCTTGGTCGGGGAAGTGACCAAGAACCCAATGGTCAATCTGACAGAACTCCGTAGTTCCTCTGTGGAGATGGGAGAACCTTCTAGAAGTGGGGTGGGCAACTCCAGTCCTCGAGTGCCTGATTGGTGTCACATTTTTTCTCCATCCCTAGCGAACACAGCTGATTAATCAAATATCCTTCTAAACTGAAGATCATGATTAGGTGATTATTGGAGTCAGGTGTGTTAGCTGGGGCTGGGGCAAAACTGTGACACCAATCAGGACTGGAATTGCCCAACCCTGTTCTAGAAGGACAACCGTTTTTGCAGCACTCCACTAATCAGGCCTTTATGGTAGAGTGACTAGATGGATGCCACTCCTCAATAAAAGTACAAGAGACATGCCTCTTGGAGTTTGCCAAAAGGCACTTAAAGACTCTGAGAAGCAAGATTCTCTGGTCTGATGAAACCAATATTTAACTCTTTGGCCTGTATGCCAAGCGTCACGTGTAGAGGAAACCTGGCACCATCCCTACGGTGAAGCACGGTGGTGGCAGTATCATGCTGTGGGGATGTTTTTCAGAGGCAGGGACTGGGAGACTAGACTAGGGGATCGAGGGAAAGATGAACAGAGCAAAGTACAGAGATATCCTTGATGAAAACCTGCTACAGAGCTCTCAGAACCTCAGACTGAGGTGAAGGTTCACCTTCCAAAAGGACAACAACCCTAAACACACAGCGAAGACAACGCAGGAGTGACTTCAGGACAAGTCTCAATGTCCTTGAGTGGCCCAGCCAGAGCCCGGACTTCATCCTAATCTAACATTTCTGGGGAGACCTGAAAATAGCTGTGCAGCAACCCTCTCCATCCAACCTGACAGAGCTTGAGAGGATCTAGAGAGAAGAATGGGAGAAACTCCCCAAATACAGGTGTGTGCCAAGCTGGTGGCATCATACCCAAGAAGACTTGAGGCTGTAATCGCTGCCAATGGCGCTTCAACAAAGTACTGAGTAAAGGGTCTGAATACTTAATTATTTCAGTTCTTTATTTTTAATAAATTGGTATAATTTCTAAACATGTTTTTGCTTTGTTGTTATTGTGGTATTGTGTGTAGATTGATGAGTGAAAAAACAACAGGGCACCTCATGGCAAAGAACTCTCTGAGGATCTGAAAAAAAGAATTGTTCCTCTACATAAAGATGGCCTGGGCTATAAGAAGATTGCCAAGAGCCTGAAACTGAGCTGCAGCACGGTGGCCAAGACCATACAGCGGTTTAACTGGACAGGTTTCACTCAGAACAGGCCTCGCCATGGTCGACCAAAGAAGTTGAGTGCACATGCTCAGCATCATATCCAGAGGTTGTCTTTGGGAAATAGACGTATGAGTGCTGCCAGCATTGCTGCAGAGGTTGAAGGGGTGGGGGGTCAGCCTGTCAGTGCTCAGACCATACGCCGTACACTGCATCAAATTGGTCTGCATGGCTGTCGTCCCAGAAGGAAGCCTCTTCTAAAGATGATGCACAAGAAAGCCTGCAAACAGTTTGCTGAAGACAAGCAGACAAACAACATGGATTACTGGAATCATGTCCTGTGGTCTGATGAGACCAAGATAAACTTATTTGGTTCAGATGGTGTCAAGCATGTGTGGCGGCAACCAGGTGAGGAGTACAAAGACAAGTGTGTCTTGCCTACAGTCAAGCATGGTGGTGGGAGTGTCATGGTCTGGGGCTGCATGAGTGCTGCCGGCACTGGGGAGCTACAGTTCATTGAGGGAACCATGAATGCCAACATGTACTGTGACATACTGAAGCAGAGCATGATCCCCTCCCTTCGGAGACTGGGCCGCAGGGCAGTATTCCAACATGATAACGACCCCAAACACACCTCCAAGACGACCACTGCCTCGCTGCCTTGCTAAAGAAGCTGAGGGTAAAGGTGATGGACTGGCCAAGCATGTCTCCAGACCTAAACTCTATTGAGCATCTGTGGGGCATCCTCAAATGGAAGGTGGAGGAGTGCAAGGTCTCTAACATCCACAGGTCCGTGATGTCGTCATGGAGGAGTGGAAGAGGACTACAGTGGCAACCTGTGAAGCTCTGGTGAACTCCATGCCCAAGAGGGTTAAGGAAGTGCTGGAAAATGATGGTGGCCACACAAAATATTGACACTTTGGGCCCAATTTGGACATTTTCAGGGGTATAAAAAAGGGGTAGGGGTATAAAAAAAGAAACGTCCTCTCACTGTCAACTGTGTTTATTTTCAGCATCTTAACATGTGTAGATATTTGTATGAACATAACAAGATTGAACAAGTGCCACAGACATGTGACTAACATACATTTAATATTATGTCCCTGAACAAAGGGGGGAGGCAGAGAAGTAACAGTCAGTTTATGGTGTGGCCACCAGCTGCATTAAGTACTGCAGTGCATCTCCTCCTCATGGACTATACCAGATTTGCCAGTTCTTGCTGTGAGATGTTACCCCACTCTTCTACCAAGGCACCTGCAAGTTCCTGGACATTTATGGGGGGAATGACCCTAGCCCTCACCCTCCGATCCAACAGGTCCCAGACGTGCTCAATGGGATTGAGATCCGGGCTCTTCGCTGGCCATGGCAGAACACTGACATTCCTCTTGCAGGAAATCACGCACAGACCGAGCAGTATGGCTGGTGGCATTGTCATGCTGGAGGGTCATGTCAGGATGAGCCTGCAGGAAGGGTACCACATGAGGGAGGAGGATGTCTTCCCTGTAACGCACAGCGTTGAGATTGCCTGCAATGACAACAAGCTCAGTCCAATGATGCTGTGACACACCGCCCCAGACCATGATGGACCCTCCACCCCCAAATCCATCCCGCTCCAGAGTACAGGCCTAGGTGTAACGCTCATTCCTTCAACAACAATCGCAAATTCAACCATCACCTCTGGTGAGACAAAACCACGACTCGTCAGTGAAGAGCACTTGTTGCCAGTCCTGTCTGGTCCAGCGACGGTGGGTTTGTGCCCATAGGCGACGTTGTTGCCGGTGATGTCTGGTGAGGACCTGCCTTACAACAGGCCTACAATGATGTACCGATCCTGTGCAGGTGTTGTTACACGTGATCTGCCACTGCGAGGACGATCAGCTGTCTGTCCTTTCTCCCCGTAGCGCTGTCTTAGGCGTCTCACAGTACGGACATTGCAATTTATTGCCCTGGCCACATCTGCAGTCCTCATGCCCTTTTCAGCATGCCTAAGGCACGTTCACGCAGATAAGCAGGGACCCTGGGCATCTTTCTTTTGGTGTTTTTCAGGGTCAATAGAAAGGCTTCCCTAGTGTCCTAAGTTTTCATAACTGTGACCTTAATTGCCTACCATCTGTAAGCTGTTAGTGTCTTAACGACCGTTCCACAGGTGCATGTTCATTAATTGTTTATGATTCATTGAACAAGCATGGGAAACAGTGTTTAAACCCTTTACAATGAAGATCTGTGAAGTTATTTGGATTTTAATTAATTCTCTTTGAAAGAGAGGGTCCTGATAAAGGGACAATTCGTTTTTCGCTGAGTTTATTTATATTTAGCAGATGCTTTTATGTGCGTGTCAGAGGAAAGATGTCTGAAAATGTTTTAAGGCCAAGATTTCTATTCAATGTGCCATGTGTGTCACGGATTTGACCTGAAATTGACTTCTTAATTTCAGTTACCATAGGATGCTGTTAGCTTTTAACTCCCCTCTACCAATAGATTTGACACTGCATTTGGTTGACTCGCATTGGTTGTGACAGGCCATAACAAAGGGATTGTTCACTTTTTTAAAGTGTAGGTTATTTTTGACTTACCTAGAATGTTCCATCCGATTTTCAAACCTCAGTGAACTACCTCTTTAAACTCTTGTATTTTATCCTTCCCCAGATCTTCTTCTCCTTCATGCTGACCCCTCTGTTTAAGAAGCCTAAGTTTGCCAGTACGGTGGGCTCAATGCTGACTGTGGTGTTCGGCTGCCTGTCCCTGTTCACTGTCCTGATGAAGGACTTCCCCCAGCCGCTGGTCTGGGTTCTTTGTCTGCTGTCCCCCAGCGCATTCTCCATCGGCATTGCCCAGGTAACCAACACAGTCAATGCCCGTGTCGTGTTCATTAAGCACCAAATGGGATTAAACAGACCGAAACAGGGAGCGACTACCTGGACTTGGAGAATAGAAGCGCACATTTTCTGTGGTGATACGGTGCAAAGTTTAGTAACAGAATAAACAGCACAAACCATCATTCTGTTACCAAACTTTGCATCTGCAAATCTGTTCAAGTAAATGTGTTTTTGTAAGATGTTCTGTGGAAATTAAGTTATTCTTGTGCATAAAGCTGTATTGTTTGTTTAACTTTGCAATCATTGTTTTTTGTTTGACATACATTTTAAAATGAAAAGCCGGACTCACAGCATCAGCCTGTTACCATGGAATTGCCCAACATTTTATTGTCAAGGTTGTCCAAGACAGTGTGCAATGTTTACGGAGACCACCCCCCATGTAATAAAGCTATTCTGTTCTATTCTCTGTGAGTCTAGGTGGTGTACCTGGAGGCCCAGGGGGACGGAGCTGTGTTCGCTACCCTGGCCAACGGCCCCCATCCCCTCTACGCCCCCCTTCTCATGCTCGTCCTGGACTGTATACTCTACCTGCTGCTGGCTGTCTACCTGGACCAGGTCCTACCAGGTACTGTTTTGACTTCTCCTCTCTTCTCAACACATCAAGGAAGTATTGATTTCATTCAACATTTACTCATACAGTTTGGTTTTAATTGAGTACATTTTTTTAAACGGCAACCTGTCTATTTATCTCAAATGGCCTTCCGTATTCCTGTGTCCTTTGTGCAGGTGAGTTTGGCATGCGGCGCTCCCTGGTATACTTCATGAAGCCATCCTATTGGTCCAAGCGCAGTAAGCGCTACGTCGAGGTGAGCTCTGTGTACGAGACGGAGGTGAACGGGGCCCCAGGAGTGAATGAGTCTGTGGAGCCCGTCTCTCCGGAATTCAGGGGGAAAGAGGCCATCCGGTAAGAGCCTCCCCTTTATACCCTTTCCACACTACTGATCTAAGCCAAGCTGCACTGGGCTGGCCTGGTTATGCATCCACCATAGTTGCTTGATGCGTCCTGTCCAATGGGTGTAGTTCAGTGGACGCTCCTCAGAGGAGGAAGGGGTTGACCATCCTCAGTGAATTTCATAAGAACAAAAATGGTAAAACATTAAAGTTATGTTTTTTAGATAAAACTATACTAAATATTATCAAATCAAATGTTATTTGTCATATTCGCCAATACAACAGGTGTAGACCTTAAAGTGAAATGCTTACTTACAAGCCCTTGACCCTGGGACTAAACACCTCCCTCTGCAACTGGATCCTGGACTTCCTGACGGGCCGCCCCCAGGTGGTAAGGGTAGGTAACAACACGCCACGCTGATCCTCAACACAGGGGCCCCTCGGGTGTGTGCTCAGTCTCCTCCTGTACTCCCTGTTCACTCATGACTGCATGGCCAGGCACAACTCCAACACCATCATCAAGTTTGCCGATAACACAACTGTGGTAGGCCTGATCACCGACAACGATGGTGCCAGGACAACAACCTCCCCCTCAATGTGAGCAAGACAAAGGAGCTGATTTCTGGACTACAGGAAAACGAGGACCGACCACGCCCCCATTCTCATTGACGGGCTGTAGTGGAGCAGGTTGAGAGCTGGTATGGCAACTGCTCGGCCTCCGACCGCAAGGCACTACTTAGGGTAGTGCGTACGGCCCAGTACATCACCAGGCAGTGTCAGAGGAAGGCCCTAAAAATTGTCAAAGACTCCAGCCACCCTAGTCATAGACTGTTCTCTCTGCTATCGCACGGCAAGCGGTACCAGAGTGCCAAGTCTAGGTCCAAAAGGCTTCTTAACAGCTTCTAACCCCAAGCCATAAGACTCCTGAACAGCTAATCAAATGGCTACCCAGACCTCTCTTTTACGCTGCTGCTACTCTGTTTATAATCTATGCATAGTCACTTTAACTCTACCTACATGTACATATTACCTCCACTAACCAGTGCCCCCGCACATTGACTCTGTACCAATACCCCCTGTATATAGCCTCACTATTGTTATTTTACTGCTGCTCTTTAATTATTTACTTTTTTCTATTTTTGTACTTTGTTTTTTACTTAACCAAAAATGCAGTTTTAAGAACAATAAGTGATAAGGGCTTGTAAGTACACTTAAGTACTTAATACACCTGTTGTATTCGGCGCATGTGACAAACAAAATATGATTTGATTTGATGAGAAACTTTAAGAGTTTTAATGAGCAGGCTTTCTTTCATGATTTGTTTTATTTTGACTGGAGCAAGATTGAGCTTTTTCCTGATGTGGAAACTGCCTGGAAATTCTTTCATAATTGTTTTTTCCAAATAGTAAAAAACATGCCCCATTCCACAGGTTCAGAGTTAAAGGGAGGGATAATCCATGGTTTTCTTCTGAGCTGTCTTGTATTATTCACTAACGTAATCTAGCCTGGGCTAAAGCAAGGAAATCATGTTCTTATGCTGATTGGCTTCTTTTTTCACAGCTATGAAGCAAGTGTTCTTCTCTTTTCAGGAAGGCCAAGTCTGAATATTTTATGTCTGTTACTACTAATAACCTGAATGACCCTAGGACGTTTTGGAGGGCTATTAAGTCTGTCTGGTAACAGTACAGTTAATGAATTACCTTCATGTTTATTGAAGGACTCTGTTGCTCTTTATGACGAAACTGAAATGCTGAATTGTTTCAATGAACACTTTGTGTCATCTGATAGGTTGTTAGATTTAGTATCTTCTGTCTCTATACAGCCCTGTGTGGATGAACCGGTGAGAGCTGGTCAAACGTTTAGCTTTTTGCCATTCTCAGTGCAGGAGGTACATAAAGCCCTGACATCCTTAGATCAGAGAAATCCTGCAGGTCCTGATCGTCTTAATCCCTGCTTTTTAAAACTGGCAGTTGATTTCATAGCTGAACCACTAATATATCTGTTCAATATAACCCTGGCATGTAATGAAATTCCAAGGATCTGGAAATCAGCATTTGTCCTACAACTTTTAAAACTGGGAGATCCAACTCTATTATAGGCCAATCTCAAAGCTGTCACCCCTAGCAAAAATACTAGAAACCAGCTAAAATAGTATATAAAAATGAACTCTATTTTATCAATGCACCAATCGGGCTTCAAGTAGAAGCATATCACAATTACAGCAGCCATGAAGGTTTTAAATGATATCACTGAAGCCCTTGACAAAAAAACAGCACTCTCTCTAATACAATTGATCATGCTGTACTGAGGCAGAGATTATCGAGCATAGGTCTTTCCGAGCATGTAGTTGCATGGTTTGCTAACTATCTGTCTGACAGAACTCGGTGCACTCAATTTGATGTGCTCATGTCTGCTAAATTGTCTGTCTGTAATGGTGTGCCCCAGGGCTCGGGACTTGGTCCACTCTTATTCACTATTTATATAAATAATTCACTTTTATGCTGATTATACTTTTATTTATTGTTTATTGTTGTCTCCTCAATGCTGACTAAACTAATTGTGTTTTCTAAAGCAAGAAATAGACCTCTGTTCACCTACTACTACCTGTCAGGGAAATGAGATTGAGGCTGTAACCTCGTAAATATCTTAGTTATCTTATTAGTAGCCTAACCATATTGCTGTTACATTGAACTGGGTGAATGGAATATGAATGACAATCATCCAATATGCTGCAATAGAAATAAGGCCATTCTCATAAAAAAAAGAATTGTCCTCCCTCATCTTAAACGACACTGGCCGCCACTGGTGTGGTTGTACATGAAGCTGCCTCACACTCGGACAAGGCTACTGACTTTACCTTCATAGTTGATTGAACCTTGCTGTAAAGGACAATGTGAAGGGAACACTGTAAGGTTTCGGCTGCCCCTATAGTGTGAATCAGCAACTTTCCATTGACATCAGTTCTGATGGTGCATGATAAGAAATGTTTTGGTGCAGATCTTCTTATCATAATGCTCCTGTCCCTGGCTGGAAGAGGACACTTGTGTCTCTCTGTAACAAGTGGCTTTGAAAATAGACTCTGTGGCTGCCTCAGCTCGATAGCTCCGGATCAGGCTGATATCCTCTTACATTATAGAGAAACCTGGTCCCATTATTGACTTTCCAGGACAGAAATACAGGCTTTTAGAGTTACCAGTTGAAACAATAACCTTAGCCGAGCTGTATCGATATAGATGAGCACCTGATAGGAACCCACTGGCTTGGTCTGCTTCCAGCCTGCAAACCTCCATTAGCTTTGATCCAGAAAGAATGAGTGCCAGATTGAAACCTGTTGTTTACCCTCTTCTCTGTCTCCCCACCCTGGCAGCATTAACAACATCCGCAAGGTGTACAAAGAGAAGGACAGCATCGTGGAAGCTCTGAGGGGTGAGGCTCATTCCTCTAAGTATTTCTCTTGTCACTCTTGTGTCTATGTCTATGTGGAGCCTCTTTTCTAGTTGCCGTATCTAACAGACAAATTGGAAATCGTCAGAGTTCCGAACTTCCTTAACAGATCCTGACGTTGTCTTACCTTTCTCTGTTTATCCTCGTCCATGACCATTATTAGGCTTAATCTGTGTCCACGAAACCGCCCCATATGAGGCTCTTCGTAGACCCTAATGTCTATTTGTATTGCTTTTACTCTTTTTAAATGAATATCTTATTAACACTTTGTTCTAGCTAGCTATTTGTGTAGGTAGCTATCAAGTAAACCCAATGAACGCCCCCTTCCCTTCTATCCAGGCTTGACCTTTGACATCTATGAAGGTCAGATCACAGCCCTCCTGGGCCACAGCGGAGCAGGGAAGTCCACTCTGATGAACATCCTGTGTGGGATCTGTCCTCCGACTGACGGCCACGCCTCCATCTATGGCTCCCCTGTGGCAGAGATCGCTGAGGGGGTAGAAATGAGGCAGCTGGTGGGCATCTGCCCTCAGTTCAACATCATCTTTGACGTGCTCACTGTAGAAGAGCACCTGAGGATATTTGCTGCCATTAAAGGGATTCTGCCCTCTGACATTGACAATGAGGTGAGGGAATTTTTATTACCAGTACAGATACTGATAGCGGCTATTTTAAAGAAGGATTTACATGAGATGTTGTGATACTGAATGCTGTTTCAAATCGCTCTGGATAAGATCGTCTGCTAAAATAGTCAAATGTAAATGTAAAATGCATCATATATGATCACTCGGTCACTCTAGCATGGCTGGTTGGTAACTGGCAGGCCTCTATGTTGCTTCCGTATTTCTGAATTCAGCTTCAACTCACAAGATGGAAAATATTGAGTCATGTTTGGGATCACATTCTTTTCTCTCCCTCCCTCCTGTGTGTTGGATCTGTATGTTAGGTGTCCAAGGTGCTGAAGGATCTAGACCTGGAGAAGATAATGGACGCCCAGGCTAAGAACCTAAGTGGAGGCCAGAAGAGGAAATTGTCTGTGGGCATAGCCATCCTGGGAGACCCCAAGGTAGCTGGATCCTTGATCATCCACCCTCACAACACAACAGAAATGGCCTTCTGTCTGTCTGTCTTTCTGTCTCTCGCTGTCTGTCTGTCTCTCGCTGTCTGTCTCTCGCTGTCTGTCTGTCTGTCTGTCTCTCGCTGTCTGTCTCTCGCTGTCTGTCTGTCTCTCGCTCTCTGTCTCTCGCTCTCTGTCTGTCTGTCTCTCGCTCTCTGTCTGTCTGTCTCTCGCTCTCTGTCTGTCTCTCGCTCTCTCGCTCTCTGTCTCTCGCTCTCTCGCTCTCTGTCTCTCGCTCTCTGTCTCTCGCTCTCTCTCGCTTTCTGTCTCTCTCTCGCTCTCTGTCTCTCTCTCACTCTCTGTCTCTCTCTCGCTCTCTGTCTCTCTCTCGCTCTCTGTCTCTCTCTCGCTCTCTGTCTCTCTCTCGCTCGCTGTCTGTCTCTCGCTCTCTGTCTGTCTCTCGCTCTCTGTCTGTCTATCGCTCTGTCTGTCTCTCGCTCTCTGTCTGTCTCTCGCTCTCTGTCTGTCTCTCGCTCTCTGTCTGTCTGTCTGTCTCTCGTTCTGTCTGTCTGTCGCTCTCTGTCTGTCTGTCGCTCTCTGTCTGTCTGTCGCTCTCTGTCTGTCTGTCGCTCTCTGTCTGTCTGTCGCTCTCTGTCTGTCTGTCGCTCTCTGTCTGTCTCTCGCTCTCTGTCTGTCTGTCTGTCTCTCGCTCTCTGTCTGTCTGTCTCTCGCTCTCTGTCTGTCTCTCGCTCTCTGTCTGTCTCTCGCTCTCTGTCTGTCTGTCTCTCGCTCTCTGTCTGTCTGTCTCTCGCTCTCTGTCTGTCTGTCTGTCTCTCACTCTCTGTCTGTCTGTCTCTCGCTCTCTGTCTTGTCTGTCTGTCTCTCGCTCTCTGTCTTGTCTGTCTGTCTCTCGCTCTCTGTCTTGTCTGTCTGTCTCTCGCTCTCTGTCTTGTCTGTCTGTCTCTCGCTCTCTGTCTTGTCTGTCTGTCTCTCGCTCTCTGTCTTGTCTGTCTGTCTCTCGCTCTCTGTCTTGTCTGTCGCTCTCTGTCTCTCGCTCTCTCTCTGTCTCTCGCTCTCTCTGTCTCTCGCTCTCTGTCTCTGTCTCTCGCTCTCTGTCTCTGTCTCTCGCTCTCTGTCTCTCGCTCTATGTCTCTGTCTCTCGCTCTCTCTCTGTCTCTCGCTCTCTGTCTCTGTCTCTCGCTCTCTCTCTCGCTCTCTGTCTCTGTCTCTCGCTCTCTGTCTCTGTCTCTTGCTCTGTCTGTCGCTGTCTCTCGCTCTCTGTCTCTCGCTCTCTGTCTCTCGCTGTCTGTCTGTCTCTCGCTCAATGTCTGTCTGTCTCACGCTCTCTGTCTCTCGCTCTCTGTCTCTCGCTCTCTGTCTCTCGCTCTCTCTCTCGCTCTCTGTCTCTCGCTCTCGCTCTCTGTCTCTGTCTCTTGCGCTGTCTCTCGCTCTCTCGCTCTCTGTCTCTCGCTCTCTGTCTCTCGCTGTCTGTCTGTCTCTCGCTCAATGTCTGTCTGTCTCTCGCTCTCTGTCTCTCGCTCTCTGTCTCTCGCTCTCTGTCTCTCGCTCTCTGTCTCTCGCTCTCTGTCTCTCGCTCTCTGTCTCTCGCTCTCTGTCTCTCGCTCTCTGTCTCTCGCTCTCTGTCTGTCTGTCTCGCTCTCTGTCTGTCTGTCTCTCTCGCTCTCTGTCTGTCTGTCTCTCTCGCTCTCTGTCTTGTCTGTCTGTCTCTCGCTCTCTGTCTTGTCTGTCGCTCTCTGTCTCTCGCTCTCTCTCTGTCTCTCGCTCTCTCTGTCTCTCGCTCTCTGTCTCTGTCTCTCGCTCTCTGTCTCTGTCTCTCGCTCTCTGTCTCTCGCTCTATGTCTCTGTCTCTCGCTCTCTCTCTGTCTCTCGCTCTCTGTCTCTGTCTCTCGCTCTCTCTCTCGCTCTCTGTCTCTGTCTCTCGCTCTCTGTCTCTGTCTCTTGCTCTGTCTGTCGCTGTCTCTCGCTCTCTGTCTCTCGCTCTCTGTCTCTCGCTGTCTGTCTGTCTCTCGCTCAATGTCTGTCTGTCTCACGCTCTCTGTCTCTCGCTCTCTGTCTCTCGCTCTCTCTCTCGCTCTCTGTCTCTCGCTCTCGCTCTCTGTCTCTGTCTCTTGCGCTGTCTCTCGCTCTCTCGCTCTCTGTCTCTCGCTCTCTGTCTCTCGCTGTCTGTCTGTCTCTCGCTCAATGTCTGTCTGTCTCTCGCTCTCTGTCTCTCGCTCTCTGTCTCTCGCTCTCTGTCTCTCGCTCTCTGTCTCTCGCTCTCTGTCTCTCGCTCTCTGTCTCTCGCTCTCTGTCTCTCGCTCTCTGTCTGTCTGTCTCGCTCTCTGTCTGTCTGTCTCTCTCGCTCTCTGTCTGTCTGTCTCTCTCGCTCTCTGTCTGTCTGTCTCTCGCTCTCTGTCTGTCTCTCGCTCTCTGTCTGTCTCTCGCTCTCTGTCTGTCTCTCGCTCTCTGTCTGTCTCTCGCTCTCTGTCTGTCTCTCGCTCTCTGTCTGTCTGTCTCTCGCTCTCTGTCTGTCTGTCTGTCGCTCTCTGTCTGTCTGTCTGTCTGTCGCTCTCTGTCTGTCTGTCTGTCTCTCGCTCTCTGTCTGTCTGTCTGTCTCTCGCTGTCTGTCTGTCTGTCTCTCGCTCGCTCTCTGTCTGTCTGTCTCTCGCTCTCTGTCTGTCTGTCTCTCGCTCTCTGTCTGTCTGTCTCTCGCTCTCTGTCTGTCTGTCTGTCTCTCGCTCTCTGTCTGTCTGTCTGTCTCTCGCTCTCTGTCTGTCTGTCTCTCGCTCTCTGTCTGTCTGTCTGTCTCTCGCTCTCTGTCTGTCTCTCGCTCTCTGTCTGTCTGTCTCTCGCTCTCTGTCTGTCTGTCTCTCGCTCTCTGTCTGTCTGTCTCTCGCTCTCTGTCTTGTCTGTCTGTCTCTCGCTCTCTGTCTTGTCTGACGCTCTCTGTCTCTCGCTCTCTCTCTGTCTCTCGCTCTCTGTCTCTCGCTCTCTGTCTCTCGCTCTCTCTGTCGCTGTCTCTCGCTCTCTGTCTCTCGCTCTCTGTCTCTCGCTGTCTGTCTGTCTCTCGCTCTGTCTGTCTCTCGCTCTCTGTCTCTCGCTCTCTGTCTCTCGCTCTCTGTCTCTCGCTCTCTGTCTCTCGCTCTCTGCTCTCTGTCTGTCTGTCTCTCTCGCTCTCTGTCTGTTTGTCTCTCTCGCTCTCTGTCTGTCTGTCTCTCGCTCTCTGTCTGTCTCTCGCTCTCTGTCTGTCTCTCGCTCTCTGTCTGTCTCTCGCTCTCTGTCTGTCTCTCGCTCTCTGTCTGTCTGTCTCTCGCTCTCTGTCTGTCTCTGTCTCTCGCTCTCTGTCTGTCTCGCTCTCTGTCTGTCTGTCTCGCTCTCTGTCTGTCTGTCTCGCTCTCTGTCTGTCTGTCTCTCTCGCTCTCTGTCTGTCTCTCGCTCTCTGTCTGTCTCTCGCTCTCTGTCTGTCTCTCGCTCTCTGTCTGTCTCTCGCTGTCTGTCTGTCTGTCTCTCGCTCTCTGTCTGTCTGTCTCTCGCTCTCTGTCTGTCTGTCGCTCTCTGTCTGTCTGTCTGTCGCTCTCTGTCTGTCTGTCTGTCGCTCTCTGTCTGTCTGTCTGTCTCTCGCTCTCTGTCTGTCTGTCTGTCTCTCGCTCTCTGTCTGTCTGTCTCTCGCTCTCTGTCTGTCTGTCTGTCTCTCGCTCTCTGTCTGTCTGTCTGTCTCTCGCTCTCTGTCTGTCTGTCTGTCTCTCGCTCTCTGTCTGTCTGTCTGTCTCTCGCTCTCTGTCTGTCTGTCTCTCGCTCTCTGTCTGTCTGTCTGTCTCTCGCTCTCTGTCTGTCTGTCTGTCTCTCGCTCTCTGTCTGTCTGTCTGTCTCTCGCTCTCTGTCTGTCTGTCTCTCGCTCTCTGTCTGTCTGTCTCTCTCGCTCTCTGTCTGTTTGTCTCTCTCGCTCTCTGTCTGTCTGTCTCTCGCTCTCTGTCTGTCTCTCGCTCTCTGTCTGTCTCTCGCTCTCTGTCTGTCTCTCGCTCTCTGTCTGTCTCTCGCTCTCTGTCTTGTCTGTCTGTCTCTCGCTCTCTGTCTTGTCTGTCTGTCTCTCGCTCTCTGTCTTGTCTGTCTGTCTCTCGCTCTCTGTCTTGTCTGTCGCTCTCTGTCTCTCGCTCTCTCTCTGTCTCTCGCTCTCTCTCTGTCTCTCGCTCTCGCTCTCTCTCTGTCTCTCGCTCTCTGTCTCTCGCTCTCTGTCTCTCGCTCTCTGTCTTTGTCTCTCGCTCTCTGTCTCTGTCTCTCGCTCTCTGTCTCTCTGTCTCTGTCTCTCGCTCTCTGTCTCTGTCTCTCGCTCTCTCTCTGTCTCTCGCTCTCTCTCTGTCTCTCGCTCTCTGTCTCTCGCTCTCTGTCTCTGTCTCTCGCTCTCTGTCTCTCGCTCTCTGTCTCTGTCTCTCGCTCTCTGTCTCTCGCTCTCTGTCTCTCGCTCTCTGTCTGTCTGTCTCTCTCGCTCTCTGTCTGTCTGTCTCTCTCGCTCTCTGTCTGTCTGTCTCTCGCTCTCTGTCTGTCTCTCGCTCTCTGTCTGTCTGTCTCTCGCTCTCTGTCTGTCTGTCTCTCGCTCTCTGTCTGTCTCTGTGTCTCGCTCTGTCTGTCTCTGTCTCTCGCTCTCTGTCTCTCACTCTGTCTGTCTCTGTCTCTCGCTCTCTGTCTGTCTGTCTCTGTCTCTCACTCTCTGTCTGTCTCTGTCTCTCACTCTCTGTCTGTCTCTCGCTCTCTGTCTGTCTGTCTCTCGCTCTCTGTCTGTCTCTCTCGCTCTCTGTCTGTCTGTCTGTCTCTCTCGCTCTCTGTCTGTCTCTCTGCTACCGCACTGCAAGCGGTACCGATGCACCAATTCTGGAACCAACAGGAGCCTGAACAGCTTTTACCACCGAGCCATAAGACTGATAAATAGTTCATTAAAAAAATAAAACATTTAGAGGGTAGATCATAAAAGTTGCAACCAAGTGTCACTTAGAAATGTCCTTGTTTTTTAAAGAAAAGCAAAGAAAAACGTCTGTTAAAATAACATCAAATTGATCAGAAACACGGTGTAGACATTGTTAATATTGTAAATGGCTATGGTAGCTGGAAACAGCTGATTATTTTTATGGAATATCTACATAGGAGAACAGAAGCCCATTATCAGCAACCATCACCCTGTGTTCCAAAGGCACGTTGTGTTAGCTAATCCAAGTTTATCATTTTAAAAGGCTAATTGATCATTAGAAAACCCTTTTGCAATTGCAGCCATTTCCAACTACAATAGTCATTTACAACATTAACAATGTCTATACTGTATTTCTGATCAATTTTATGTTATTTTAATGGACAAGATATGTGCTTTTCTTTCAAAAACAAGGACACAACTTTTGAACATGTGTGTGCGTGTGTGTGTGTCATTGCTTTAGAAGCTTCTGATTGGCATCATTTGAGTCAATTGGAGGTGTACCTGTGGATGTATTTCAAGGCCTACCTTCAAACTTAGTGACTCTACTTGACATAATGGGAAAATCAAAAGAAATCAGCCAAGACCTCAGAAAGAAATTGTAGACCTCCACAAGTCTGGTTCATACTTGGGAGCAATTTCCAAACGCCTAAAGGTAGAACGTTCATCTGTACAAACAATAGTAGCAAGTATAAACACCATGGGACCACGCAGCCGTCATACCGCTCAGGAAGGAGACGTGTTCTGTCTCCTGGAGACGAACGTACTTTGGTGCGAAAAGTGCAAATCAATCCCAGAACAACAAAAGTATCTATATCCACAGTAAAACGAGTCCTATATCGACATAAACTGAAAGGCTGCTCAGCCAGGAAGAAGCCACTGCTCCAAAACCGCCATAAAAAAAGACAGAATACGGTTGGCAACTGCACATGGGGGCAAAGATCGTACTTTTTGGAGAAATATCCTCTGGTCTGACAAAACAAAAATAGAACTGTTTGGCCATAATGACCATTGTTATGTTTGGAGGAAAAAGGGGGAGGCTTGCAAGCCGAAGAACACCATCCCAACCGTGAAGCACGGGGGTGGCAGCATCATGTTGTGGGGGTGCTTTGCTACAGGAGGGACTGGTGCACTTCACAAACTAGATGGCATCATCAGGGAGGAAAATTATGTGGATATATTGAAGCAACATCTCAAGACATCAGTCAGGAAGTTAAAGCTTGGTTGCAAATGGGTCTTCCAAATGGACAATGATCCCAAGCATACTTCCAAAGTTGTGGCAAAATTGATTAATGAAAACAAAGTCAAGGTATTGGAGTGGTCATTACAAAGCCCTGACCTCTACCCTGTAGAAAATCTGTGGGCAGAACTGAAAAGCGCGTGCTAGCAAGGTGGCCTACAAACCTGACTCAGTTACACCAGCTCTGTCATGAGGAATGTGCCAACATTCACCCAACTTATTGTGGGAAGCTTGTGGAAGGCTACCCGAAACATTTGACCCAAGTTAAACAATTTATAGGCAATGCTACCAAATACGAATTGAGTGTATGTAAACTTCTGACCCACTGGTAATGTGATACAAGAAATAAAAGCTGAAATAAATCGTTTTCTCTACTGTTATTGTGACATTTCACGTTCTTAAAATAAAGTGGTGATCCTAACTGACCTAAGACAGGGGAATTTTACTAAGATTAAATGTCAAGAATTGTGAAAAACTGAGTATAAATGTATTTGGCTAAGGTATATGTAAACTTCCGACTTCAACTGTATGTATACACACATACAAACACAAACTACCGTTCAAACGTTTGGGGTCACTTAGAAATGTCCTTGTTTTTGAAAGAAAAGCACATTTTTGGACAGTCTGGACACACCTACTCATTGCAAGGTTTTTCTTTATTTTTACTATTTTCTACATTGTAGAATAAAAGTGACAACATATACTATGAAATAACACATATGGAATCATGTATTAAGCAAAAAAGAGTTAAACAAATCAAAGTAGCCGTCCCAGCTCTGCACACTTGGCATTCTCTCAACCAGCTTCACGAGGTAGTCACCTGGAATGCATTTCAATTAACTGGTGTGCCTTGTTAAAAGTTCATTTGTGGAATTCCTTTCCTTAATGTGTTTGAGCCAATCAGTTGTGTTTCAAGGTGAGTGGGTATACAGAAGATAGCCCTATTTGGTAAAATATCAAGTCCATATTATGACAAGAACAGCTCAAATAAGCAAAGAGAAAGGACAGTCCATCATTACTTCAAGGTCAGTCATTCTGGAACATTTCAATAACTTTTAAAGTTTCTTCAAGTGCAGTCGCATAATCAAGCGCTATGATGAAACTGGCTCATGAGGACCGCCACAGGAAAGGAAGACCCAGAGTTACCTCTGCTGCAGAGGATAAGTTACTTCGAGTTACTAGCCTCAGAAATTGCAGCCCAAATAAATACTTCAGAGTTCAAGTAACAGACACATCTCAACATCAACTGTTCAGAGGAGAATGCATAAATCAGGCTTTCATGGTCGAATTCCTGTGAAGAAACCACTACTAAAGGACACCAATAATAGGAGACTTGATTGGGCCAAGAAACATGAACAATGGACATTAGACCGGTGGAAACCTGTCCTTTTGGTGTGATGAATCCATTTCAGATTTTTGGTTCCAACCGCCGTGTCTTTGTGAGACGCAGAGTAGGTGAACGGATGATCTCCGCATGTGTGGTTCCCACCGTGACGCATGGAGGAGGTGGTGTGGGGGTGCTTTGCTGGTGACACTGTTGGTGATTTATTTAGAATTCAAGGCACACTTAACCAGCATGGCTACCACAGCATGCTGCAGCAATACACCATCCCATGTGGTTTGCGCTTAGTAGGACTGTCATTTGTTTTTCAACAGGACAATGACCCAACACACCTCCAGGCTGTGTAAGGGCTATTTGACCAAGGAGAGTGATGGAGTGCTGTATCAGATGACCTGGCCTCCACTATCCCCTGACTTCAACCCAACTGAGATGGTTTGGGATGAGTCAGACTGCAGTGTGAAGGAAAAGCAGCCAACAAGTGCTCAGCATATGTGGGAACTTTCAAGACAGTTGGAAAAGCATTCCAGGTGAAGCTGGTTGAAATAATGACAAGAGTGTGCAAAGCTGTGATCAAGGCAAATTATGGCTACTTTGAAGAATCTAAAATATAAAATACACTTTTTTGGTTACTGCATGATTCCATATGTGTTATTTCATAGTTTTGATGTCTACAAGTATTATTCTACAATGTAGAAAATAGTAAAAAATAAAGAAAAACCCTTGAATGAGTAGGTGTGTCCAAATTTTTTGACTGACTGGTACTGTACATATTTACCCTAATTACCTCGTGCACATCGACTCGGTACTTGTACCCCTTGTACAGTGTATATATCCAAGTTATTGTTACTCATTGTGTATCTATTGTTACTTTTATTATTACATGTTTTACTTTTCTATTATTTCTCTATTTTCTTTCTACTCTGCATTTTTGGGGAGGGCCAATAAGTAAGTATTTCACTGTTAGTCCACATCTGTTGTTTACGAAGCATGTGACAAATAAAATTTGATTAGATTTTGCGTGTGTGTATATGTTTAGATCCTGCTCCTGGATGAGCCTACTGCTGGTATGGACCCCTGCTCCAGACACCAGGTGTGGTCTCTGCTGAAGAGTCGCAGAGCAGGCAGAGTCACAGTGCTCAGCACACATTACATGGACGAGGCAGACATACTCGCTGGTACACCCATCTTTTCCCTATCTATCTCTAACAATGTGTTCATCTATAGCAGGGTTCTCTCTATCCCTCAATACACTTACGTCTTTCACTCGCCATCTCAATTTCTCTTTTTCTCTCTTTCATTTTCCCGCTCCCTTCTAGACCGCAAAGCTGTGATCTCTCAGGGCCAACTTAAGTGTGTTGGTTCTTCCCTATATCTCAAGACCAAGTGTGGAGTAGGATACCACCTCAGGTAATTTCGGCAGACATCTCTCTAAATGTCACAAAAAAATACACTATAAAACATATCTCGACCTAAAGCGTTTTGACCTATTTAAGCCATCCAGCAGATTGTTTCTTCATAAATCATGTTGTTTGATGACAGTAAGACTGATGCTTACAGACCACAGCTAAATAATGTTTTTTTTCCCCCCTTCCTATAGAATGTCTATTGGTGGACGGTGTGAGGTGGATGGTGTCACATCATTGGTCAAGCACCACGTCCCCAAGGCACAGTTGTCACGGCAACAAGAGGCTGAGCTGACATTCACCCTCCCTTTCGAAAGCATGGACACCTTTTCAGGTCAGAAACTAATCTCTGTGCTAAGGCTCAGTTGATCGCGCCTATCATAGAAATATAATTCCTATTGAGTGTACCCATGACGGGGAAGTCAAATTGCTATAGTCCGAGGGGCTATTTGCTTTCGAGGAATTCTATTTATATTCATATGTAGCAGGTAGAGTTTTAGATCTGTGGTTCTGTACTTACTGTACCTTGACTTCACTCTCTCAGGATTGTTCTCAGAACTAGACTGCAGGCCAGACCTGGGCATCATCAACTACGGGGTGTCCATGACAACGCTGGAGGATGTGTTTCTTCGTCTGGAGGCTGAGGCTGAGGTGGACCAGGCTGGTGAGACTTCTTTTCTCTCCTTCTGTACTAAGCAGGGCTCTACATTCACATGCGCTGGTGCTCCCAACTTGAAAAAGTTAGGAGCACCACATTATATTTTGGAGCACCAGAAAACAGTATACATTTTATTTATTGAGATACGGCCTACATGAATTCTAGCGACTTTTGCAGCACATGTGACCTAGAAACTAATATGTAACACTGTAAAGACATGAATTTATTATAAAAGCTAAAATGTTGATCCAAATACTTGTCATTTAAATTACAAAGTCATTTGTGGAATATTAGGTTTCTGCATTGTGTAAAAACACTATTTTCCTATTGAAAGTTGTACCATGTCTCTTTAAAAATGTCAGGTATTTGATGACGACATGCAAGAGATCTTTCATTCATTGCTATGATCATTGATCTCCTGAAGAAGAAATCCCTTTTGCTTTCTTTCTGTGCCTGCAAATGTTTGGATATACTGGTAAAGTTACCAGGTTGTTAACTAGCTAGCCAATGAGGTACATGATTGAACAAATTATTTAACAATGCTCAAATAGTTTTAGAACAACCAACTACATGGTTTATGAATGTAAAATGGGGTCCTAGCGATCCACTATAGGAAGATAAACATGTTGCGGTAATATGGGTCAGATCTTTTGGTCCTGGTTGGGCTAGAATCAAGACGTTTTCACTTTTTTCTCTAGGGTACTCGGAAACATTATCATTACAGCAATTATTATCTGGGAGAATTCTTTCATAATCGCAGTGTTCCCATAATAAAACTCTTTGGTCGCACTTTAAAGCCCTGCCCTTATGGAAAAACCACATGATTCCACATGTGATATTTCCACATGATTCCACATGTGATATTTCCACATGATTCCACATGTGATATTTCCACATGATTCCACATGTGATATTTCCACATGATTCTACATGTGAAACCATGTGTTTTTGGAACACGTCACATGTGGTGATCTGGATTTTCACATGTGAAACCATATGTTCTTAGAACACTTCACCTATGATATTTCACGTGGGTTTTCACGTGATCGCTCAATGCTCAAGAAAAAGTATTATATTTATCATAGTGATTCAGGAGTACCATTAAAACAGAATTATATGCCACACCAACATTAGACAACTGTACAGAAAACCCTGAAATTGCTGAAATAAGTAAATGTAAATAAATAATGAGAGAATAGTCAGAATAACTGACAACTAAAATAGCAGTGCAGCTGGCAGTCTTTTGCTAAGTGAAGAGATATATTATAGGTAATGAATGTGTAGGGGAATGCTACAGACTGTGGCACAGCAGAAAGGTCAGTGTACCTCAAATCCAGAGGTTGTGCAATCAAATCCCAGGTTGGGTCATACTTTTGCTGAAGGAGCAATAACACATGCAATTCCACATGTGAAGTTTTGGAAAAACATGTTTTCATATAATTTCACGTGTTCCAAAAACACGTTTTGACATGTATTGTGAAGTCATGTGATTTTCCACATTTGAAATCATGTGTTTCAATATGTGATAACTTGAAATTACACTGTTGGCCATTGCTGTTAATTTTGAGATAGATTTTTGTAATTTCTACAGTAATAGTGTTTTGCTATATTTACTGTGAATAACAATGCACTTTTTAATCCGTACTGCAAATTAACTTGGCACGCTTCACTTGTAATTGCATTTTAACTTATAGGATACTTGTTTTATGACAAACTGTTCGTTTTTTTATTCTGTAAGTTATCAGCTACTGAGTTGTGGTGAAAATAGTGCAAACAAGTTTTAAAGCATTTCTACAGTAAATCTACTGTGAAACAACTAACTGTATTCAGAAGGTACACATACATTCTAATTAGTTATTTTCAATACCGAAAATGTGGAATTGGTATTTGGTTCACTTTCTGAATTGACTGGAACTTGAATGGAATTGACCTCAACATTGGTTAGCGCACTTGGGATGCAACCACACCTAGGATTTGAACTCACAACCACTTGGATGCCAGCAACCTGAATTTCCTTATTTCCTGATCTGATAGAATCTAGCCCTAAGTCTGCATAAATGCTCTCTGGATTTAAACTGGAGTGCCACAAGATTCTACATAAAAAACATCCAGTCAGCAGCAGTCCTGTGGGGGAAAACGGCTTGTTACCAAGAACATACACTCACCGGACAGTTTGAGGTACACCATACCTTTCACAACAATGTATCACTCCTACAGACAGTCACGTGGCCCTGGCTTGTTATATGAAGCAGACATCGAGGCATTCAGTTTCTGTTCGATTGAACGTTAGAATGGGCAAAATTAGTGACCTAAGCGACTGAGCTTGCTATGATCGTTAGTGCCAGGTGTGCCGGATCCAGTATCTCAGAAACAGCCACACTCCTGGGATTTTGACAACAGTTTCTAGGGTTCAGGGCATAGCATTGTATTTTTGGTCCACCAGCCTCTGTGGCAGGTAGATTTAAAAATCTACCAGCCACTCAGATTTTTTTTACCACAGAAAAATATTATTGGGTGCTCAAATTACACCAACAAAACACAAAAAATGCATGAGCATGCTTTGTCATGTTTCTAAAACAAATGTATTACTAGTAAGAAGTAATGAGGTATATTGTTTAAGAGTATTTTATCCAAAATTTAACCAAAATTAACCAAAACAGATTAGACAAATTCACCTACCCCTTTAAATCAAATCAAATGTATTTATAAAGCCATTTTTACATCAGCAGATGTCACAAAGTGCTTATACAAAAACCCAGCCCAAAATCACAAACAGCAAGCAATGCAGATGTAGAAGCACAGTGGCTTGGAAAAACTCCCTAGGAAACTCTGACGTAGCCTAGAGGAACCAGGCTCTGAGGGGTGGCCAGGTGGAGATTATTAGAGTACATGACCATTAAGGCCAGATCGTTCTTCAAGATGGCGGGAGGTTGCCGTGGTAGTGCGCCTCGAGTCATGTTTGTGCCTGTGAGATTGAGTCTGAATAGGAGAAGGGTTGTCTTCTCTTCCCTAGCCGTTGAAACTGAAACATAGAAAAACAAAGTAAATAGCCAAGAAAGACAAGGACAGAGTCTCACGTCACTAGACTTTAGTTTTAAGTAAATTAGACTAACTTTTATGCCTGTGTGCAGCGCTTCGAAAAATGAATTTACGTGCGGACAGCCCCCAGCCAGGCAGCGTTGCAGCACGAGGTGGAATAGGTTATTTACGAATCGTAGTTCTTTGACTTTGTACGATTTAATTTACCAGCTATGATACAAAAAGTCAGAAATACTTTGAAAACCGCTACAGCAGCATTTATTTTACTTTAAAAGTGATCATACTTTTTATTCACAAATGCCAGTAAAATACTCCCACTGTGGAGCCCTGACCACCTGCCAATGTGGCTGGTGAAATAAACATTTTACCCGCCAATGCCAAAATCTACCTGCATTTGGAAGGGAGTGTGTGTTAACTTTAGACCCTGTTAGAGTTTACCGAGAATGGTGCGACAAACAAAAACATCCAGTCAGCAGCAGTCCTTTGGGCAAAAAGCTAAAAAATAAGTGGCTCCAATGGGCAAGCGATCACCAACACTGGACAATTGAGGAGTGGAAAAACATCACCTGGAACATGACAGCAAGTTAAATTTACTTGAATGGCCTGCGCAGTCCCCAGACCTCAACCCAATAGAGCATCTTTGGAATGAGATGGAACAGGCTGTTCGCAGCATGAATGTACCGCTGTCCATCGCGTGATGCCATCGCGTGATGACACCTTGTAGAATGCCCCATAGAATTCTGACTGTTCTGGATGCAAAAGGGGGTCTGACCCGGTACTAGATGGGTGTACCTAATAAACTGACCGGTGAGTGTATATAAGTGTATACACACTCAAATATAAGAGTATGGTTACAGTACAGTGTTGTTCCCCAGTGTACTAAAAGTCAAAGGTACACATAAGGTACCTTCAGAGGTACACATAGGAACTCACATGGTACTGGTCGGTACCTTTTTGGGTACATGTGCAGATAATCTACTATAACGGTACATTTTTCTACCCAATATATTCAATATAATGCTGCATTCATAACCATGTGGGAGGTGGGAATTTACTAGTTATGAAGTTGGATGCATTCATGTGCTTTGAAGTTGTTGAGAAACGCCAATTGGCTTATAGCCAACAAGCTGCATTAACCATAAACTATAAGTACAGCTATCATGCTTGTAAACAAATTATAGAGTTCAAAAACAATATTAATAGATAGCTTTTTTATAAATAATGTTTTGTTACATTTAACTGCTGAAAAATCCTCTTATCGAGGTAATTTCCTTAGTAGGTGAGGTCAGCATGTGGGTGAAGTCAGAGCTCTGGGATGATAGATGCATTTCCCACTAGTAATTACCAGATGGGGGGACGTTCAAATTCATTTTTCACAGTTGTGGTAATTTCCCACTTCCCACTTGATTACGAACGCAGGATTAGGTACTGCACTTATACTGAGATGTAGATGGGGGCAATGTGCTGAGGGGAGGGTGCATTAGCATATTTGAGGTCAAAAATATGTTTCAGTGGAAATGTTGTAACAGTTTTATCTTTTGACAATGTCAGTTCTGCAATCTTTGTAAGAACTTGTGACAACCAAGAGCTGCACTGTTAGCTTCTTGGTGACAGGGGGGCATTATTTTCACGTCCAGATGAAATGCATGCCAAAATTAAACTGCCTGCTACTCATCCCCAGAAGATACGATATGCATATTATTAGTAGATTTGGATAGGAAACACTATGAGTTTCTAAAACAGTTTGAATCATGTCTGTGAGTATAACAGAACATATTTAGTAGGCGAAACCCCAAGGACAAACCATTCAGATTTTTTGAGGTCACTCTCTTTTAAACGGGTTTTCATTGGGAATCCAGATTTCTAAGGGACCTTCTTGCAGTTCCTATTGCTTCCACTGGATGTCAACAGTCTTTAGAAATTGGTTGAGGTTATTCCTTTGTGTAATGAAGAAGTACGGCCATCTTGAACGAGGGTCACTTGAAGTGTACTGTTAGATAGTGGCGCTTGACGAGAAAGCATGCTTCAGTTTGTTTTCTTCCTGTATTGAACACCGGTCTTCAATTTTATTGATTATTTATGTTATAAAATACCTGAAGTTGCATTACAAAAGTAGTTTGAAATGTTTTACAAAATCCGCAGGGGATCAAATATTTTTTTCCCTCACTGTAGCTTAGAAAAGCACCAACATAACATGTTCCATCACAGGACGAATTTGGGTTTGGTGGATGCTACCTACCCGACTGCATAGTGCCAACTGTAAAGTTTAGTGGAGGAGGAATAATGGTCTGAGGCTGTTTTCCATGGTTCAGGCTAGGACCCTTACTTCCAGTGAAGGGAAATCTTAACGCTACAGCAAACAATGAATTCAAGACAATTCTGTGCTTCCAACTTTGTGGCAACAGTTTGGGGAAGGCCCTTTCCCATTTCAGCATGACAATGCGCCTGTGCACAAAGCAATGTCCATACAGAAATGGTTTGTTGAGATCGGTGTGGAAGAACTTGACTGGCCTGCACACTTTTGGGATGAATTGGAACACAACGACTATGAGCCAGGCCTAATTGTGTCCCAACTCACTAAATCTGACATACCTATGAGGTACACCGAACTGTTCCATGTGAGTTTACAGTATGTATACAGTGCCTTGCGAAAGTATTCGGCCCCCTTGAACTTTGCGACCTTTTGCCACATTTCAGGCTTCAAACATAAAGATATAAAACTGTATTTTTTTGTGAAGAATCAACAACAAGTGGGACACAATCATGAAGTGGAACGACATTTATTGGATATTTCAAACTTTTTTAACAAATCAAAAACTGAAAAATTGGGCGTGCAAAATTATTCAGCCCCCTTAAGTTAATACTTTGTAGCGCCACCCTTTGCTGCGATTACAGCTGTAAGTCGCTTGGGGTATGTCTCTATCAGTTTTGCACATCGAGAGACTGAAATGTTTTCCCATCCAATAAATGTCGTTCCACTTCATGATTGTGTCCCACTTGTTGTTGATTCTTCACAAAAAAATACAGTTTTATATCTTTATGTTTGAAGCCTGAAATGTGGCAAAAGGTTGCAAAGTTCAAGGGGGCCGAATACTTTCGCAAGGCACTGTAGCTGTGAAGTGTATCTTTGACCTTTTTGTTCCCTGGGGAACAACACTACACTAACCATACCCTTGTTTTTTGAGTGTGTTAATATACCGTATGTTCGAGCACTGCAGAAACATTGTTGCACTCCCAACAAAGGGGTTGCACGTTCAAATCCTCAAATAATTGTTGTATATTCTCTCAAGTGTCATTGAGCACTGCTAGTTTTACACTTACGTTACTTGATTCTGTGCAGCTTTTAGCAAAGTGCAGAAATGGCCAATTATTGCCAATTAGTCTGTAGAACGCATTGTTCACAGTACAAAATTATATTTTACAGTAATTGAAATCAGAATATAGCAGTATACTGTCATGTTTATAGAAATAAGAATTGTACGTTTTTACTTTATTTTTACTGCAACTTTAGACAAATTGCAAACGTATTCTTGGCAAAAATATATAGCCAATCTCCATTATGCCCATAGATCCGGTAGCTAGCAACCAAGATGTTGTGAGTTCAAATCCCAAGTGAGGTTGAGTCCCAAGTAATCAGCATACAGCCGCATACTGTCCATTAACATCAACTATTCATTTTAAAGTAGTATTCTAAATGATATTGGACATCTCAGCTTTCACATGTGCTCAAATGTTGTCACGTGTAATTTCATATTCTCACATTTACATTTTGAATCCCATGTCACATTTATTTCACATGTTGTCACGTGTAGTTTTATGTTCGCACATGTTATCACATTAACTTCACATGTGATCGATCATAAGATGCAATCTACTGACAACTATGTTACTAGGTCGTATTCATTAGGCACCGAACTGAAGAAAATTGACAAACAGGGAGATTAGAAATATAATTTTTCGTTTTCTGTTCAAAAACATTTTTGTAATTAAAAAATTTTTTTGTACCCCGTTTTCTCCCCAATTTCGTGGTATCCAATTGTTTAGTAGCTACTATCTTGTCTCATCGCTACAACTCCCTTACGGGCTCGGGAGAGACGAAGGTTGAAAGTCATGCGTCCTCCGATACACAACTCAACCAAGCCACACTGCTTTTTTACACAGTGCGCATCCAACCCGGAAGCCAGCCGCACCAATGTGTCGGAGGAAACACAGTGCACCTGGCAACCTTGGTTAGCATGCACTGCGCCCAGACCGCCACAGGAGTCGCTGGTTCGCGATGAGACAAGGATATCCCTACCGGCCAACCCCTCCCTAACCCGGATGACGCTAGGCCAAATGTGCGTCGCCCCACGGACCTCCCGGTCGCGGCCGGTTACGACAGAGCCTGGGCGCGAACCCAGAGTCTCTGGTGGCACAGCTGGCGCTGCAGTACAGCGCCCTTAACCACTGCGCCACCCGGGAGGCCCTTCAAAAACATTTTAAACAGTGAGCCCGAAAAGTACAACCCTGTTGAGTAGCCTAATAACATAATCCTCTCTCCCACCCCTCCCTCTCCAGACTACAGTGTGTTCAACCAGGAGCAGGTTGAGGATGAGGGTGATGCATCCTCTCTGGACGACACTGACCAAAGACTACTGACCTTCTCTGACAGCAAGCCAGAGGCGGTCCAGGGCCATGCTCTGTGGAGACAGCAGTTCAGCACCGTGGCCTGGCTACACATGCTCAACATGCAGAGAGAGAGGAAGGCCTTTGTCTACACGTGAGTCTGGGGAGGGAACTGCTTACCTCTCTATTACCTAACCTAATATGACGTTATTGACCTTATACACTGTGTTGTTGTACTAAGGCTATAGGCAAGATAATAGGGAGGTAAGCAGTTCCCTCCCCACATGCTCAACATGTAGAGAGAGAGGAAGGCCTTTGGCTACACGGGCTAGTCTGGGTTGAGAAGGACAGGGAACTGTTCTGGGTGTGAGTGTGAACCCCAACACAGTGTCAGTGTGGGTCAAAGGTCCATTTGATACATTTGGTGGCAGGGGAGACAGTTACTCAATGTATTTGTGTGTGTCTCACTCCCTCCCCCTCTCAGTCTGGCATTGTTCCTGGTCTTCCTAGCTGCTGTGCTAGTATTGTCTCTGGCTACGGGGAACATCCAGATCCACGCTCCAGAACGGCAGTTTCTCCCCATCTACCTGCTGAGACCGAACCAGGTTCCCCGGAAATACACCACCAGTCTACTGGTCCAGAACTCATCAGGTACGTCAGCCAATCAATCAAGAAATACACCACCAGTCTACTGGTCCAGAACTCATCAGGTTAGTCCATACTCTCTTCTATACTGTGAACTGATACTCTTGAATACTGTGTTCTCCTCCTATCACTACAGCTCTGAAATACTTTATGTTCTCTATCTAGCTCTTCCCAAGCAGTAGAGTTCCTAGCAGCATCTGTTCACAGAATATGAATGGCTGAATACGAGAGTAGAAACACTCTGGTTAGAAACACACACAAAAAAACTGTGGTCTGTTTCTCTGTGCAGGCTCGGATATCTCTGACTTCATCCGTAACCTGGAATCTCAGGACATCAAGGTGGAAATGATGAAGAACACAGACTACATGTCCTGTGCTCCTCACAGTGCAGCCATCAACGTCACCGGATCCAACAAGGTGAAAAATAATAACCCCTCTTCTACAGAAGGGTGACATTCTTTCTTTCTCTCTGTGAGTGTGTATGTGTGTGGGCGGGTTACCCTCTGATTATATGCATGATGTGGATGGTTCTAAATTAGATGCTATATGGAGTGCTCTTAGGCTGAGGCTAGTTATGCAGCAAGTGCCCTAATTGGTAGTAGGGTGCTTCAGTAGAGTGGTTCAGGTTTACCCTGGCTGTCTGTCTATGGTGCAGAGCCACATAGGATGTATCTACACAGGCAGCCCAATTCTGATTTCCCCCCCTCTGACTATTTTGACCAATCAAAATCAAATCAGCTCTTTTGCCAATAATTGGGGCATAAGATCCGAAGACATAGAGAGGCCACTAATGCCACTTTAAATGCCCAGTCCTTGATTGACTCTTCTGTCTGGTTATAGGGTTTCAGTTAAGCATAGCTTTACACAAGCGCGCCTGCGCACACACACACAGACAACCATTGACAACAGACACTTTTTTCTTTCTCTGCTTTGCAGGGTTTCAGATACAGTGTAGCATTCAACAGTACTACCGTCCACTCTTTGCCCATGACAGTCAACGTCCTCAGTAACGCCATCCTACGAGGTCTCAACGGCACACAACATATCCACACCTGGACCAAGCCCTTCGACTATGTAAGTCAAGTCCAATAAAACTAATGATTGGAATAACACTGTGATGGTTTAGTTAGAATAGCACGTACAGCAATAGTCTAGAAAAATGAAGTTATATTCTATCTAAAACTTGTTACAGACATACACAAGCAATAAAGTATATTTGTCCATGTATCTATCGAATTAACAAAAGGTGCCTGAAAAAGTGAGCGTCATACTACAATAATTTTACGTTCCCTATGTTCTTCTCCTTAGCAAATTCCCGACGCCACGTCATATGCTCTGGTCTACATTGAGGCTATCATACTGGGGATGCTAGCTGCAGGCATGCCTGCCTACTTCGCCATGGACCACACCCGAGACAGAGAGGTAAGCACTAAGCGGTCGATTCACCCGAGACTGAGAGGGTAAGCATTAACCAGTCGATTCACCCGAGACGGAGAGGGTAAGCACTAACCAGTCGATTCACCCGAGACGGAGAGGGTAAGCACTAAGCAGTCGATTCACCCGAGACGGAGAGGGTAAGCACTAAGCAGTCGATTCACCCGAGACGGAGAGGGTAAGCACTAAGCAGTCGATTCACCCGAGACAGAGAGGTAAGCACTAAGCGGTCGATTCACCTGAGATGGAGAGGGTAAGCACTAACCAGTCGATTCACCCGAGACGGAGAGGGTAAGCACTAACCAGTCGATTCACCTGAGACGGGGAGGGTAAGCACTAACCAGTCGATTCACCTGAGACGGGGAGGGTAAGCACTAACCAGTCGATTCACCTGAGACGGAGAGGGTAAGCACTAACCAGTCGATTCACCCGAGACGGAGAGGGTAAGCACTAACCAGTCGATTCACCTGAGACGGGGAGGGTAAGCAATAACCAGTCGATTCACCTGAGACGGGGAGGGTAAGCACTAACCAGTCGATTCACCTGAGACGGAGAGGGTAAGCACTAACCAGTCGATTCACCTGAGACGGGGAGGGTAAGCATTAACCAGTCGATTCACCTGAGACAAAGAGGTAAGCACTAAGCGGTCGATTCACCCGAGACGGAGAGGGTAAGCACTAACCAGTCGATTCACCCGAGACAGAGAGGTAAGCACTAACCGGTCGATTCACCCGAGACAGAGAGGGTAAGCACTAAGCAGTCGATTCACCTGAGACGGGGAGGGTAAGCACTAAGCGGTCGATTCACCCGAGACGGAGAGGGTAAGCACTAACCAGTCGATTCACCTGAGACGGAGAGGGTAAGCACTAACCAGTCGATTCACCCGAGACGGAGAGGGTAAGCACTAACCAGTCGATTCACCCGAGACGGAGAGGGTAAGCACTAAGCAGTCGATTCACCCGAGACGGAGAGGGTAAGCACTAAGCAGTCGATTCACCTGAGACGGGGAGTGTAACCACTAAGCAGTCGATTCACAGAATAGTAGACATTCCATGAATACTGTCTGGGACTGCTCTAATGCAGAACTGTCTGGAGCTTTCAGTTTTCTCCCGATTCAGAAATGACCTCATTGGTGATTGATTGAACAACAATAGCGGTGAAACTGAAAGCCTACAATACAACAAAAAAGGCACTCCTTTCGTGATCTACATTCAAAAACATGCATTTGGTGTGCTTTCCATATTGACTGATAACTCTTTCCTTTCTCTTCTCAATCCTAGATAAAGTGCCGTTCAACGCTGCGTATCTCTGGTCTGGTCCCGTCTGCGTACTGGTGTGGTCAGGCTGCAGTGGACATCCCCTTCTACTACCTCATACTGACCACCATGACCAGCATCCTCTTCTCCTTCCATACTGCCAACCTGCTTACCTCTAGCAACGTCACCGCAGTGGTCAGTTAGTTAGACTCGCGTGTCTAGTACAGTACACATGCACACTTCCGTGGTCAGTCAGAAACAACACACACATACAGTGGAAAGAAAAAGTATGTGAACATTTTGGAATTACCTGGATTACTGCATAAATTGGTCATACAATTTGATCTGATCTTTATCGAAGTCACGGCAATGGACAAACACAGTGTGCTTGAACTAATAACACACAAATTGTTGTATTTTTCTTGTCTATATTGAATATAGCGTTTAAACATTCACAGTGTTGGGAAAAAAAGTATGTGAACCCCTAGGCTAATCACTTCTCCAAAAGCTAATTGGAGTCAGGGGTCAGCTACCCTGGAGTCTAATCAATGAGACAAGATTGGAGATGTTGGTTAGAGCTGCCCTATAAAAAACACTCACAAAATTTGAGTTTGCTATTCACAAGAAGCATTGTCTGATGTGAACCATGCCTCGAACAAAAGAGCGCTCAGAAGACCTAAGATTAGGAATTGTTTACTTGCATGAAGCTGGAAAGGGTTATGAAAGTATCTCTAAAAGCCTTGATGTTCATCAGTCCACAGTAAGACAAAGTGTCTATAAATGGAGAAAGTTCAGCACTGTTGCTACTCTCCCTAGGAGTGGCCGTCCTGCAAAGATGACTGCAAGAGCACAGCGCAGAGTGCTCAGTGAGATTAAGAAGAATCCTAGAGTGTCAGCTAAAGACATAGAGAAACTGGAACATTCTAACATCTCTGTTGACGAGTCTACGATGCGGAAAACACTAAACAAGAATGGTGTTTGTGGGAGGACAGAAGCCACTGCTGTCCAAAAAAACCCATTGCTGCTCGTCTGAAGTTTGCAGAAGTGCACCTGGATGTTCCACAGCGCTACTGGCAAAATATGTTGTGAACAGATGAAACTACAGTTGAGTTGTAGGGAAGGAACACACAACACTATGTGTCGAGAGAAAAAAAGACACACCAACGTCAAAACCTCATCCAAACCCTAAAGTATGGTGGAGGGAGCATCATGGTTTTGGCTGTTTTGCTGCCTCAAGGACTGGACAGCTTGCTATCATTGACGGCAAAATGAATTCCCAAGTTTATCAAGACATTTTGCAGGAGAATGTTAGGCTATCTGTCCGCCAATTGAAGCTCAACAGAAGTTGGGTGGTGCAACAGGACAACGACCCAAAACACAGAAGTAAATCAACAACAGAATGGATTCAACAGAAGAAAATACGCCTTCTGGAGTGGCCCAGTCAAAGTCCTGACCTCAACCCGATTGAGATGCTATGGCATGACCTCGAGAGCAGTTCACACCAGACATCCCAAGAAAATTGCTGAACTGAAAGTTTTGTAAAGAGGAATGGTCCTAAATTTGTTGTGCAGGTCTGATCCGCAACAACAGAAAACTTTGGGTTGAGGTTATTGCTGCTTTAAGAACATTTTGAAGATAAATACACAATGCAGAGGACGAGAGTACTAGAATACTAATGGTCAATAGCAAATTGTAAATAGGAGTTGTGTTTCAGTTCAACATCTGTTTAGAATCTGTGGAATGTCGCTCCTGAACTCAGAGCGTGTGCCACGTTTTCATTAGTCTGTACATTGAGTCGGGGGCAGGATACTTGTTACTGGCTATTGGCCAAGTTGTACTGCACTGACTTCTGATTAGTCAACCCCAGTTTAGGGTGGGGGGTTATAAATGGCAGCCTGTTCCTTTGTTCGGTGGAGAAAAGCTGAGGAGAGGGGAGACTGAACATCTACCTACCAGCATAACATCCTGATTTGTCCTTCTCAGATAAACCTATTTTTCTCCCCCTGATTTGCTTTGGAGTTTGTGTTATTGAAGAATAACATAAATTGCAAACACTGCCAAAGGAGGGTCAACCAGTTATTAAATCAAAGGGTTCACATACTTTTCCCACCATGCACTGTGAATGTTGACATGGTGTGTTCAATAAAGACAGGAAAACATATAATTGTGTGTTATTAGTTTAAGCAGACTGTTTGTCTATTGTTGTGACACATACTCTTTCATGCCACTGTACACTCCCTCAGACTGACTCTCTCTCTCCATCTTATTTTTCTATAGATCCTGTGTCTGATAGGTTTTGGTCCAGCTATGATCCTGTTCGCCTATGTGGTGTCTTTCATGTTCACACGCGTCCAGAGTAACAGAGACTTCTTCTCTGTGGTCTCCATGATGGTGAGAACAACAATCTTCCCTCCCTCCCTGTCACACAACATTTATATAACATTCACACACAACATTACAACGTTCACACAACATTCTTACAATATTAACAAAACCGTGATTTGTTTTTATTATGAAGTTTCATCTATAGTGAAAACAATATAAGAAGATTCATGATTTGTGTCAATGTGGGAGCAGCTATAGTACTTTGTTTGGTTATTTTGTGTGTGTGTGTGTCGTTCTGTTGCATACTAGGTGTGTGTGGTGTCTGCCTCCATCGTCCAGCTGTCATTTGTGAACGACAACCCCGGGCTGACGAGGATCCTCCACAATACACTATGTTTCTTCAACCCTCTCTACCCCTTAATGGGCTGCCTTAATTCTATCACCAAGGCCACCTTCCTGCCCTCCCTCTATGAAGAGGACTTCCTCTGGAAGAACCTGCTCATAGCTGTCCTATCTGTAAGTAGCAGGAAATGCCCTGGACATTACAGTAGGAATAGGAGTCAGAGTACAGAGATGTTGAGGTCTAACATGGATTGGGTTTGTGGTTGTTGCTTACTTTGTGTCTGGTAGGAAATTATTTCTGTTTCATACAGCATGCTAGCATATCAATATTTTTTGTAGACAGACATCACACACATTGTTTCTCCCCAGCCCTATCTGCAGTGCATCCTGCTGCTGTTCATGCTGCGCTGGTTGGAGATCCGCTACGGAGGGAGGACCATGAAGAATGACCAGTTCTGCAGGTAAGGGATGAGAGAAGAAGAAGAGGGGCATGGCTACTCAGAGGGAAGAGGTGGTGGTCAATGGATAGGGGGAGTATGTTGATAAAAATGTTGTTAAAGTCCCAGTGCAGTCGAAAAGGACTCCTATACAGTAGAATAGAAAACAATTTGTACAAACTAGCGGAAATTATTAACACAACTGGTCACAAGGGTTTACTTGGAAGGGATATAAATACAGCGCTAATTTTGCTTTTATTAAAAAAATATTTAAAAAAGATAAGGACACCACCCAGTGCTCTCACTATCACCCCCTATCTTTGATAAAAACAGATATTAAACCATTTTGTAAAATCCTGTCGTCCTGTCTTGGAACCTACTTACCCAAATTGGTACATCCTCAGATAGCCGCCATTGTCTATTACTTACATGCTCATCAGAAACCAAAGCTCATTGGGCAGTTATATCTCTCGACCAGAAAAAAGCTTTTGTTAGACTAAATAGTCATATCTTTGGTTGGTTATTATTAAAATACTATGTGCCAACAATACCTCAGCCATAGTAATAACAGGCAATACCTGCTCTGTTCTGGTCAGAATAAGTAGCAGGCAAGGTGATCCCATCTCACCTCAGCTATTTTTATTGTCTATGGAGGCCCTGACCCAGGGACCTCAACAATCAAAATAAATTACAATCATATCTCTCAATTCTACGGGTCATGCCATCTCATTATACTCAGATAATATCAAACTTTATCTAGACAATGTACACTACCGGTTAAAAGTTTGGACACACCTACTCATTCAAGGGTTGTTCTTTATTATTACTATTTACTACATTGTAGAATAATAGTGAAGACATCAAAACTATGAAATAATACATATGGAATCATGTAGTAACCAAAGTGTGTTATGTTAAACAAATCAACATATATTTTATATTTGAGATTCTTCAAATATCCACCCTTTGCCTTGATGAGTTCTGGAGCGTGTATCTGGATGTTCCCCGTAGCCAGAGACAATACTAGCACAGCAGCTAGGAAGACTAGGAACAATGCCATACTGAGAGGGGGAGGGAGTGAGACACACATACATTGAGTAACTGTCTCCTCTGCCACCACAAGTATCAAATGGACCTTTGACCCAAACCGACACTGTGTTGGAGTTCACACCCAGTTCCCTGTCCTTCTCAACCCAGACTAGGGGGAAGGGAGAGAAAGAAAGAGGGAGAGAGAAGAGAGAAAGAAAGGGAGAGTGCATGGGAGAGATCATTTGAATTACAGCGAGAGAGACAAATGCATAGAGTAATTGTCTCTGACACAATGTCGAAAGTTCCTCTGCCACCACGAGTATCAAATGGACCTTTGACCCAAACAGTTCTTTAGAACACCCACAGGCCTCACAAGACTTGTCTGAAGGTCCCCTGGTACCAGTTGAAAAAAATGAATGGAAGTATTTATGGAGACTGTTTAATGACAAAAAAGAAGGTTTTAAATACGTTTAAATATAATAATAATAAAATAATAATAATAATAAATGTTTCCTGATCTTATATCTCAAGATATAAGTGTCTCTCTAGAGACACTTCAGAACAAACATCCTTTTTATATTTTGGGGGGACTGTCCATGTAGATAGTCTGTTATTCAATGCATTTGTATTGGCTAATAGCAGTAAGGCCCAAAACATTTTTTCATAATTCTTATATATATATTTTTATACTTCAAGGTGTCTTAAAATTCAATATCGAATAACTAAATTATCCTTGGTGTGACCTTCTTAAAGCAATTCCATATACACTACCAGTCCAAAGTTTAGACACACCTCATTCCATGGTCATTCCATGGTTTTTCTTTATTTTTTACTATTTTCTACATTGTAGAATAATAGTGAAGACATCAAAACGATGACTTAACACATATGGAATAATGTAGTAACCAAAAAAGTGTTAAACAAATCTAAATATATTTGGTGTCAGGTTTCCTCCAGACACGACGCTTGGCATTCAGACCAGTTCAAGTTCAATCTTAGTTTCATCAGACCAGAGAATCTTGTTTTTCATGCTCTGAGGGTGCCTTTTTTGCAAACTCCAAGCGGGTTGTCATGTGCCTTTTACTGAGGAGTGGCTTCCGTCTGGCCACTCCACCATAAAGGCCTGATTGGTGGAGTGCTGCAGAGATGGTTGTCCTTCTGGAATGTTCTCCCATCTCCACAGAAGAACTCTGGAACTCTGTCAGAGTGACCATCGGGTTCCTGGTCACCTCCCTGACCAAGGCGCTTCTCCCCCGATTGCTCAGTTAGGCGGCGCGGCCAGCTCTAGGAAGAGTCTTGACTGTTTCAAACGTATTCTATTTAAGAATGATGGAGGCCACTTATTTCTCGGGGACCTTCAATGCTGCAGAAATGTTTTGGTACACTTCCCCAGATCGGTGCCTCGACACAATCCTGTCTCGGAGCTCTACGGACAATTCCGTCGACCTCATGGCTTTGTTTTTGCTCTGACATGCACTGTCAACTGTGGGACCTTATATAGACAGGTGTGCCTTTCCAAATCATGTCCAATCAATTGAATTTACCACAGGTAGACTCCAATAAAGTTGTAGAAACATCTCAAGGATGATCAATGGAACAGGATGCACCTGAGCTCAATTTCCAGTCTCATAGCAAAGGGTCTGAACACTTATGTAAAGGTTTCTAAAAACAAATTCTAAAAACCTGTTTTCGCTTTGTCATTATTGGGTATTGTGTGTAGATTACTGAGGAATTGTTTTTATTTAAACCGTTTTAGAATAGGGCTGTAACGTAACAATGTGGAAAAAGTCAAGGGGTCTGAATACTTTCTGAAGGCACTGTATTTAGCGAACTCCATGACAGTAGCTCACGCAAGGGCATAAGTAGACTACAAATCCATGCTGGGGCAGGCATGCCCTGAGCTCGTGAAGTGAGCGCTATTGAAGCGAAGTTTGGAGCGGGCGAGAAACCCGACTCTCTAGCCTTTAGGAATATTTCTCCACGTTCCAGCTCTGCTCCGCTCTTGACGCAAATGAGCTTCCCTGAGATGGTTTCTGACAGGTTGTGCAGAAATTATTTGGTTGTGCAAACCCACAGTTTCATCAGCTGTCCGGGTGGCTGGTCTCAGACGATCCCGCAATTGAAGAAGCCCGGATGTGGAGGTCTTGGGCTGGCGTGCTTACACGTGGTCTGCAGTGTTGGACGTACTGCCAAATTCTCTAAAATGATGTTGGAGGTGGCTTTTGCTAAAGAAATTAACACTAAATTCTCTGCCAACAGCTCTGGTGGACATTCCTGCAGTCAGCATGCCAATTGTACGCTCCCTCAAAACTTGAGACTTCTGGAGGCCCACCTCTTTTTTTGTTTGTCTTTTTTCTTTACCTACCAATTCTATTACAAAATGCTGTGTGGTTAATATGAATATTTTCTTTTACTGTAGAGGGGCAGCTTACGGTACGTGTAGTATAAACTAAAAGTGTGTAAATGCACATCAATATTGTACCTGTAACCCCCCCAACCAATAAATGACAAATAAAAACGTAATGAAAAAAACAAACAGTAAAAATAAATAATTGTTTTTGTTTCTTTCTGACCTTTTCAATTGAAAACAATCCCAGTGTGGTACTTGATATTGAGATAACAATGGCTGCATTGGATCTTTATGTCGTCATAATGATCCACCTAGCTTCGATTCCAATGTTCCTTGATTTGAATGAGACTTGAAAGTATGGTAACGTGAGACTATGAAACTGAATATTACCATTCTTTCTCCTGAAGGATCTCTTCCAATACTAAGGCTAAAGTGGAGCGTAACCCAGAGGAGGGGATCAACGAGGATGAAGATGTTCAGATGGAAAAGGCTCGGGTGAAGGAGGCCCTCACCTGCCAGTGCTGTGAGGAGGTGTGTGTGTTAAGTGCTTTTTATTCACACCTTGATCTCTGTGGAAGACTAGTCCCATCTTTGAAAGGGGATTTGCCATGTTTTGACGGTTTCCTCAGATCTATTAACTGTCATCTAATAATATTTGTTTTGTGCCCCCCCTTCAGAAACCAGTAGTGGTGGTGAGTAACTTGAGGAAGCAGTTTAAATGTCCAAGGGAAGGAATCTCTCTCAAGAAGAGGAGGACGGTAGCCACCAAGAACATCTCCTTCTGTGTACGCAAAGGTCAGCCGAGCTTACTACTCTCCAACTGTAAACTGTACATTTGATCAGTCAAACACTAAACAATTCCATTGCTTGACATTTATCACATGAAGTTATGAATGCAATGATTTATGTCCAAGGCAATGGAGGCTGCTGAAGGGAGGATGGCTCGTAGTAATGGATGGACCGGAATAAATAGAATGGTATCGAACACATGGTTTCCATGTACTTCATTCCAGCCATTATTATAAGCCGTCCTCCCCTCAGCAGCCTCAACTGGATTTAAATGAGGCTTAGGTGGTGGGTGTGGTAAGGGATGTGGCAGGGGCGCAGTTGTTCTGCCTGCACAGTAAAAAAAATAACATTTGTGGCCCCAATCTTGGCGGTGTCAGGAAATTATAGACAAGCCATTTTCCCCCAATTCTACACTTTCCATGCAGCTGCTATTATTTTTGTTTTAAAGCAGATTTCCTGCAATTCTATGCATTTTGCCATGGCTAGTGCTGTGTTCTTTTGCCCAAACATAACAAAATATATACTGCTAAATTAATTGTTTTGGGATTTTTCTATTCTCCCCGACTGTCTATTTTTTATTTTAGTGATTGTTAGTTAAAAAAAAATCTAGAAATATTTTACATTGTTTGAATTTAAGCAACCCGTCCAAGGATATTAATGGTAGAGAAATCCCTGAGGTCTGCACTGTGAGGCTTGGGTTTTTGAACAATGTCAATGGTCTCATAACAGATAACCAGTATATCAACTGTATGTGTGTTCAGGTGAGGTGCTTGGACTGCTGGGGCCCAACGGAGCAGGGAAAAGCACCATCATGCATATGTTGTCTGGAGACACAGTCCCAACCGCTGGACAGGTACATACCATTCACCCTCTCTGTCTTTTGACTGGACCCTATATGGAATTTTTAGGGCCAGTTTCCTGGACTTAAACGTCATTTAAATTGAAAATGCCTTTTAAGCTGGGTGTACATTACACAATTTTGGTCCCGATTTAGCTGTCCCAGACAAGTTTGAGATCAGAGACAAAATCCCCATGTTGTTGCCTACTTGGGGTGCACGGCAGTAACCAACGCTTGTTTAATGGGAGTGGGCCAGAGACTCAATCTGAGGGCTAACGATCAATCTTTGAGCAGTCCCAGACGTCACTATATTTCAAACAATTCTCGTTGTGTGAGATGTGCAACGACAAGTTTTGAGAACGGTGATGAGCAATAGCCAATGAGAGCACGTTGTTTCACGTCACCCATAATGTGTAGACTCGAGAAGGAGCGATGACTACTGCTAGTATGCATTTGTACTTGCCTTTAAATCAAAGCCAACGTGTCAAATTGTTACAGCTCTGAAGTTCACAATCAATCTTATTAATTTCAAATTGTTGGCTAGATATTTCAACTCTGAATGGCAAGCGTGAATGTCTGACTGAAAACATTTAGGACTGCTTTGAGCCACAGCTTGTTGTAGCTACGTTAAATCTAATCCCATCATTGGGATTGGCAATCCTCAAGACCAAGTGAAGGATCTTGTAGTCTGTACCACCATCGTTTAGTGTGCGCACAACTACAGGAAAGATGGTTGTTTAATGTGAGGTTTAGCCTTAAAGGCCCAGTGCAGTCAAAAACTAGATTTTTATTTGACTTTTTCCACATTTTGTTACGTTAGCGTTATTCTAAAATGTATGAAATTGTTTTTTCCTCAATCTACACAATACCCATGACAAAGGAAAAAAATATTTTAATACAGTTTTGCAAATTCAACTATTACATTTGTGTAAGTATTCAGACCCTTTACTCAGGTTCTGTCAGGTTGGATGGGGAGTGTCACTGCATAGCTATTTTCAGGTCTCTCCAAAGATGTTCAAATCGGGTTCAAGTCCGGGCTCTGGCTGGGCCACTCAAGGATATTCAGAGACTTGTCCCGAAGCCACTCCTGCGTTGTCTTGGCTGTGTGCTTAGTGTCTTGATGCTGCCACCACCATATAGGGCTGGGCAATATGGTCAAAATCTCATAACGCTAAGCGTTTTCCAATTGACAAAAAATATTGCTGTAAAGAGTGATTTGCAACAATGAAATATTATGTACTATCGTCACACAATCTATATATCGCACAGCCCTACCAGCATGCTTCACCGTAGGGATGGTGCCAGGTTTCCTCCAGATGTGACACTTTGCTGTCAAGCCAAAGAGTTCAATCTTGGTTTCATCTGACCAGAGAATCTAGTTTCTCATGGTCTGAGTCCTTCAGGTGCCTTTTGGCAAACTCCAAGCGCCTTTTACTAAGGAGTGGCTTTCGTCTGTCCATTCTACCATAAAGGCCTGATTGGTTGAGTATTGCAGAGATGGTTGTCCCATCTCCACAGAGGAACTCTGGGGTTCTTGGTCAACTCCCTGACCAAGGTGCTTCTCTCCCGATTGCTCAGTTTAAGATGAGTCTAGGTGGTTCCAAACTTCTTCCATTTAAGAATGGAGGCCACTGTGTTCTTGTGCACCTTCATTGCTGCAGAAATGTTTTGGTGCCTTGACACAATCCTGTCTCGGAGCTCTCCAGACAAACTCATGGCTTGGTTTTTGCTCTGACATGCACCGTCAACTGTGGGACCTTGTATAGTAACTTTCCAAATCATGTCCAATGAAGTTGTAGAAACATCAAGGATGATCAATGGAACAGGATACACCTGATGAGCTCAAGTCATGTAAATGTTTATTTGCAAACCTGTTTTTGCTTTGTCATTAAGCGGTATCGTGTAGATTGAAATTTCTTTTAATCAATTTTAGAATAAGGCTTTCAATGTGATGAAAGGGGTCTGAATACTTAGTACTATTCTAACCTCAGTGGAAACAATACATACAGTCAAAATTGGGATGCTGTCCAGTCCTAACAATTCTTGCTTGAGAAATTGCTCTTTCCTAAGGTTGGTTTTCAATCAAAATTGTATAAAACAATCACAGATAAAAGGTACTTAATTATTGCCCAGAAATGGTTTAATATTGAGACAAAAAAACAGCTGCTTTTAAGGTCCAATCTGATCCTATGATTGAATATAAGTGTTTTTCTTGCCTCAGGTCCTGATGGGGGACTACAGTACAGAGTTCCGTCCAGTAGACAACCCCCTGGAGCATATAGGCTACTGTCCCCAGGTCAGCCCTTTGTGGCCCCGCATCACCCTGGAGGAACACCTGGAGATCTACGCTGCCATCAAGGGCCTCCGCGGACAGGACGTCCCTGGCATCATCACACGGTAACTATCCACTATCATGTTAACACTTGTCATTTAGCAGATGCTCTTTTCCAGTGTGACTGCATTCATGTTAACTAGGAAGGACAACCACATCACTGGCAACGAAAGTGTGGTGGGTGGGGGCAGTTGCTGTTCCGATCGTGAGGAGGAGTGGGGTGATATAGGAGAACTTGAAAACCAGGCAGGCGGCAGCGTTCTGGATAAGTTTCAGGGGTTTGATGGCACAAGCGGGTAACCCAGCCAACAGCAAGTTGCAGTGGTCCAGACCGGAGATGACAAGTGCCTGGATTGACCTTCACCACTTCCTGTGTATTATAGGGTCGTACTCTACAGGTGTTGTAGGGCACGAACGGGTCACTGCTTTGATGTTTGCAGAGAACAATAGTGTCACGCCAAGGTTCTTCGCACTCTGGGAGGGCGACACTGGAGTTGTCAACCGTGATGGAGATTTCTTTGAGCGGGCAGGCCTTCCCCCAGGGGAAGAGCAGTTATGTCTTATTGAGCTTGAGGTGGTGGGCCGGGCACCTGGGTGTCAGAAGGGAAAGTAGTTGCGTGTCATCTGCAGAGCAATGATAGGAGAAACCATGTGAGGATATGACGGAGCCGAGTGACTTGGTGTATAGAGGCCCTAGAACCGAGCGCTGGGGGACACCAGTAAATCTGTAAATCTGTGTTCCTCTCCATGTCATCTGGTAGGAGCGGCCTGCCAGGTAGGATGCAATCCAAGAGTGTGCAGAGCCCGAGATGCCCTGCCCTGAGAGGGTGGAGAGGAGGATCTGATGGTTCATGGTGTCAAAGGCAGTGGATAGATCTAGGAGGATGAGAACAGAGGAGAGAGTCAGCTTTGGCAGTGCAGAGAGCCTCTGACACAGAAGAGCAGTCACGGTTGGGTGACCCATCTTGAAGCCTGACTAGTTAGGGTCAAGATCATAGAGAGCCATAACGATGAAGTTGATCATAGACAGCACACTCAGGTGTTTTGGAAAGAAAAGGCTATATATAGGTCTATAGTTTGATGTCAGATGAGTCGAGTGTTGGTTTCTTGAGGGGAGAAACCATTTTGAAGTTAGAGGGGACGCAGCCAGTGGTCAGGGATAAGTTGATGGGAGAAGGTCTCCAAGATGGTCTGGGGTCGAGCCGGCAGGTTGTCCAGTGGCCAGACGTCATCTGGAAAAGGGGAGAAAGAGGTCAAGGTGTAGGGTAGTTCTGAGTGAGACCAGTGGACTCAATAGGCTGAGTGAAGGAGTAGCAGATGTCGTCAATCGTTTTTTTCCCCCCAAAGTTGTTGACAAAGTCGTCCGGAGGGAGTGGGGGGGTAGAGGATTAAGGAGGGAGAAGGTGGAAGAGTTTCCTAGGGTAAGAGGCAGAAGCATGAAATGTAGTGGTTGAAAGTGGCTTTAGCAGCAGATACAGAGGAAGAGTAGGTAGAGAGGAGGGAGTGAAAGGATGATGGGTTCTCTGGAAGTTTGTTCCTCCATTTTCCTCTCAGCCCTGTTTTGTAAACTCACAATGAGTCACTCAGCCACGGAGCAGGAGGAGAGGGCCGAGCCGGCCGGGAGGAAAGGGGACTGTGCAGGATCATAGGATGTGGAAAGGGAGGGGAGTAGAGTCGAAGAGACAGAGTCGGGATAAGTATTTAGCAGAAGGGAGAGGAGATGGACAGGTGAGAATAGAAATTAGTAGACCTGTGTCACCACCACCAAAGACCAGGTGCTCTCGGACTATGAGAGAAACAGTCAGATGTAGAGTAGCAGTGTTCTCTGGGGTGATACATGTCTTTTGTCAGGGCCAGAAAGTCGAGGAACTGAAGGGCAGCATAGGCTGAGATGAACTAGGCATTCTTGACCGCAGAGTGGCAGTTCCAAATGCTGCCAGAGACCAGGAATTCCACATGGATTGTCCGTGCAGGGTGCACTAAATTAGGAGGGTTGCAACCAAGTTGTGGGGAACGTCTGTAAATCCTACAGGGGTAGGTGCAAACAGGTATAGAAAACACACAGGGTTCACAAAGCTGCAAAATCAGAAAGTAAATAACTAGGTAAGATATACTCAAGTGAGAGTGTGGAGCCTTCCTCCAACAACTCCACAGAACCGTCTTTGTTTCGGCGTTGGTCTTAGTTATGAGACCGAACTGACACAACCGCTCCTTACAGCTATCGCTGAGAAACCAGGGAAGACTGAAGAACTAACACTAATTGCTAATTGCTTATCAGAGGTGGAGAGCACGCATCCCTGTACTAATTGCTGATTGCCTAGGAGAAGCGAAAGCACTCCCCCTCCAATATAGCCACTGATTACCCAAAAGAAGTCACAAATGGCCCTGTACCTTCATCCTGATTGATGTGTCATGAACTATCTGCAAATTATGAACAGTCAGCAGACACCAAGTAGGTCACTGTGAAGACAGGGAGCACTTAAAGTAGATGACCCTAGCTAGCTTACAGACAGTACTAGACATCAGTAGATAAAGACAACAAAAAAAATGATACTATCAGGAGTCCTCAAGCTATAGAATGAAGCACACTGAGATGGTGCCTGAGAAGCTGGTTATATGCAGTACACTCAGAAAAGAGATGTTAACCACTGTGCCACAAAGAGGGACTTATGGTAATTACAATTGGCTCAGAACAGGGCAGCACGGCTGGCCCTTTAAAGTAAACGGAGAGCTAACAATGATATGAATGTAAATCTCTCATGGCTCAAAGTGGAAGAGAGATTGACTTCATCACTACTTGTTTCTGTAAGAGGTGTTGACATGCTGAATGTACAGAGGTGTCTGTTTAAACTACTAGCACACAGCTCAGACACCCATGCATACCCCACAAGACATGTCACCAGAGGTCTCTTCACAATGCTCAAGTCCAGATTTAAAATGTAAATAAAAAAATAATAATAAAAAAAGCTAAAAATACACCTTATGGAACAGCGGGGACTGTAAAGAGACACACAAAGGTGCAGACACAACCATACGCACACAAGCGCTAGCACACACACTCTACACACACGTACATTATAATATTGTTGTATGGTGGTGTTATACAGTTTGTATTGTAGATATGTAGTGGTGTAATAATGTTATATGATGTCCTGTTTTCTCTGTTTTTATATGTAATGTAAGTGCTTTAATGTGTTTGGACCCCATAATAGATATACAGTGCCTTGCGAAAGTATTCGGCCCCCTTGAACTTTGCGACCTTTTGCCACATTTCAGGCTTCAAACATAAAGATATAAAACTGTATTTTTTTGTGAAGAATCAACAACAAGTGGGACACAATCATGAAGTGGAACGACATTTATTGGATATTTCAAACTTTTTTAACAAATCAAAAACTGAAAAATTGGGCGTGCAAAATTATTCAGCCTTAAGTTAATACTTTGTAGCGCCACCTTTTGCTGCGATTACAGCTGTAAGTCGCTTGGGGTATGTCTCTATCAGTTTTGCACATCGAGAGACTGAAATGTTTTCCCATTCCTCCTTGCAAAACAGCTCGAGCTCAGTGAGGTTGGATGGAGAGCATTTGTGAACAGCAGTTTTCAGTTCTTTCCACAGATTCTCGATTGGATTCAGGTCTGGACTTTGACTTGGCCATTCTAACACCTGGATATGTTTATTTTTGAACCATTCCATTGTAGATTTTGCTTTATGTTTTGGATCATTGTCTTGTTGGAAGACAAATCTCCGTCCCAGTCTCAGGTCTTTTGCAGACTCTATCAGGTTTTCTTCCAGAATGGTCCTGTATTTGGCTCCATCCATCTTCCCATCAATTTTAACCATCTTCCCTGTCCCTGCTGAAGAAAAGCAGGCCCAAACCATGATGCTGCCACCACCATGTTTGACAGTGGGGATGGTGTGTTCAGGGTGATGAGCTGTGTTGCTTTTACGCCAAACATAACGTTTTGCATTGTTACCAAAAAGTTCCATTTTGGTTTCATCTGACCAGAGCACATTCTTCCACATGTTTGGTGTGTCTCCCAGGTGGCTTGTGGCAAACTTTAACCGACACTTTTTATGGATATCTTTAAGAAATGGCTTTCTTCTTGCCACTCTTCCATAAAGGCCAGATTTGTGCAATATACGACTGATTGTTGTCCTATGGACAGAGTCTCCCACCTCAGCTGTAGATCTCTGCAGTTCATCCAGAGTGATCATGGGCCTCTTGGCTGCATCTCTGATCAGTCTTCTCCTTGTATGAGCTGAAAGTTTAGAGGGACGGCCAGGTCTTGGTAGATTTGCAGTGGTCTGATACTCCTTCCATTTCAATATTATCGCTTGCACAGTGCTCCTTGGGATGTTTAAAGCTTGGGAAAAAAAATGTTGTATCCAAATCCGGCTTTAAACTTCTTCACAACAGTATCTCGGACCTGCCTGGTGTGTTCCTTGTTCTTCATGATGCTCTCTGCGCTTTTAACGGACCTCTAAGACTATCACAGTGCAAGTGCATTTATACGGAGACTTGATTACACACAGGTGGATTGTATTTATCATCATTAGTCATTTAGGTCAACATTGGATCATTCAGAGATCCTCACTGAACTTCTGGAGAGAGTTTGCTGCACTGAAAGTAAAGGGGCTGAATAATTTTGCACGCCCAATTTTTCAGTTTTTGGTTTGTTAAAAAAGTTTGAAATATCCAATAAATGTCGTTCCACTTCATGATTGTGTCCCACTTGTTGTTGATTCTTCACAAAAAAATACAGTTTTATATCTTTATGTTTGAAGCCTGAAATGTGGCAAAAGGTCGCAAAGTTCAAGGGGGCCGAATACTTTCGCAAGGCACTGTAAATACCCTTATGACAACTGTCTTGTGGTAGTAACAGGTGGTGCCTGATGTAGTCAGAGATGTGCTGTTGACAACTAAGCATTGATTGGATTGTTTATCTGGAGTTCATTTTAATCCTAAAAAATTAATAATGTATCTAACATTTGCGTCTTATCTAACCTGCCTTTTAGACTTGGCAATCTTTATTTTTCTGTTATGTACCTTTTTGCTGTGGTCTCCTGTGGAATAGACTTTGTGTGAACTTTGTGTTTGTCTCTCTCTGTGTTCCTATCAGTGTGGTGAATGCTCTGGAGCTGAAGGGCCACCTCCACAAGCAGGCCAAAAACCTCTCAGCTGGGATCAAGAGGAAGGTGAGACAGAAAGAGGGAGAGCAAGAGAGAGTTCCACTTCACACTCTTACTCTCCACACACCTTTACATAACACTGTGGAAAGGGAGACTTTTAGTTTGAAACTGCCTGCCAGGGAGACCTTTGGAGAGCTGAAATGGGCCTAGCAGTACCATCCATCATTTAATTTGACGTTTGATAATAGAGAGAGGAAATGAGGTGAGTATTTCCTCCCTCTGCCAGCTCAAACAACCCTACAATGTTAGCTGGTGTGTGTGTAAAATAACCACCAAGCTTAGCCCATAAACATTAACCAAATCCTAAAACCTTACTTTGCTCACTTGTTTAATTTGTATATCTGTGTCACAGTATGTTGACTGCTGTCTCAATCTCTGAATGCTCAGCTATGAGAAGCCAATTGACGTTTACTCCTGAGGTGCTGACATATTGTACCCCCTACAACCGCTGTGATTATTATTTGACCCTGCTGGTCATCTATGAACGTTTGAACATCTTGAAGAATGATCTGGCCTTCATGGACAATTTTATAATCTCCACTTGGGAAAGCCAGAAGAGGACTGTCAACCCCTCAGAGCCTGGTTCCTCTCTAGGTTTCTTCCTGACTTACTAGGGAGTTTTTCCTAGCCAACCTTGCTTCTATATCTGCATTGCTTGCTGTTTAGAGTTTTAGGTTGGGTTTCTGTATAAGCACTTTGGGACTTCTGCTGATGTAAAAAGTGCTTTATAAATACATTTGATTTGATTGTTGCGTTTTCTTTGTGCATTTTAGCCTAGCCCAAACATTCAAATCCTTTTGCCCTCACTAATTCTCATTTGCCTGTTTAATTTGTATCTGTGCCACACGTTGTTGACTGTGTTCCTTTGTGTTTGCTGTTTATGTGTTTCAGTTGTGCTTTGCTCTCAGCATGTTGGGGAACCCTCAGATAGTTCTGCTGGACGAGCCTTCTACAGGGATGGACCCCAAGTCCAAACAACGCATGTGGTGAGACCCATGCTCCTCTCCCTGGGACAGGCACAATCAGACCAAAACAATGTTGTTGACAAGAAGTAGTTGTGCGGTACAAGGCTGAGAAATTACAGCAAAATCACACTGCAATCAATAGAAACCAGAATGTATCGTGTTTCATTGTGTAATTTGTACATATACACTATATATACAAAAGCATGTGGGGACACCTTCAGTGGATTCAGCTATTTCAGCCACACCCATTGCTAACAGGTGAATAAAATTGAGCACACAGCCATGCAATCTCCATAGACAAACATTGGCAGTAGAATGGCCTTACTGATTAGCTCAGTGACTTTCAAAGTGGCACCGTCATAGGATGCCACCTTTCCAAAAAGTCAGTTTGTCAAACTTCTGCCTTGCTAGAGCTGCCCTTATTGTGAAGTGGAAACGTTTAGGAGCAACAACGGCTCAGCTGCAAAGTGGTAGGCCACACAAGCTCACAGAATGGGACCACGGAGTGATGAAGCGTGTAGCGCATAAAAATAGTCTGTCCTCGGTTGCAACACTCACTAACAAGTTCCAAACTGCCTCTGGAAGCAACGTGAGCACAAGAACTGTTCGTCTGGAGATTCATGAAATGTTGTTCCATGGCTGAGCAGCCGCTCACAAGCCTAAGATCACCATACGCAATGCCAAGCGTCGGCTCGAGTGATGTAAAGCTCGCCGCCATTGGACTCTGGAGCAGTGGAAACGCTTTCTCTGGAGTGATGAATCACGCTTCACTATCTGACAGTCCGACGGACAAATCTGGGTTTGGCAGATGCCAGGAAAACGCTACCTCACCGAATGCAAAGTGCCAACTGTAAAGGGGGGAATAATGGTCTGGAGCTGTTTTCCATGGTTCGGGCTAGGCCACTTAGTTCCAGTGAAGGGAAATCTTAACGCTACCGCATACAATTTGGACAGTTTGGACATTCTAGATGATTCTGCGCTTCCAACTTTGTGGCAACAGTTTGAGGAAGGCCCATTCCAGTTTCAGCATAAGAATACCCCCGTGCACAAAGCGAGGTTCATATAGAAAATGTTTGTCAAGATCAGTGTGGAAGAACTTGACTGGCCTGCACAGAGCCCTGACCTCGACCCCATCGAACACCTTTGGAATGAATTGGAACGCCGACTAACCCAACAGGCCTAATAGCCCAACATCAGTGTCCCACCTCACTAATGCTCTTGTGTCTGAATGGTAACAAGTCCCTGCGGCAATGTTCTAACATCTAGTGGAAAGCCTTCCAAGAAGAGTGGAAGCTGTTATTGCAGCAATGTTCTAACATCTAGTGGAAAGCCTTCCAAGAAGAGTGGAGGCTGTTATTGCAGCAATGTTCTAACATCTAGTGGAAAGCCTTCCAAGAAGAGTGGAGGCTGTTATAGCAGCAATGTTCTAACATCTAGTGGAAAGCCTTCCAAGAAGAGTGGAGGCTGTTATTGCAGCAATGTTCTAACATCTAGTGGAAAGCCTTCCAAGAAGAGTGGAGGCTGTTATTGCAGTAATGTTCCAACATCTAATGGAAAGCCTTCCAAGAAGAGTGGAGGCTGTTATAGCAGTAAAACGGGGACCAACTCCATATTAATATCCATGATTTTGGAATGAGATGGTTGACGAGCAGGTGTTCATACACTACATAACCAAAAGTATATGTCAACTTCAGTTTCAAAAGTTTTCAGTTAGTTTTTTAGTTTTAGATTTTCATTGTTCTACTCTGTTAAGTAGCCAGTAAAGTGCTAAGGCTGTGGTCCTTCTGTCCCTCTGGTTCGTCCTGTCTCCAGGAGGGCTATCCGGGCAGCGTTTAAGAACCGCCAGCGTGGGGCCATTCTGACCACTCACTACATGGAGGAGGCTGAGGCTGTGTGTGACCGCGTGGCCATCATGGTGTCAGGGCAGCTCAGGTGAGTGTTGGGGTATCAGAGTAGGGGTGAAGATGGATAGAGAATGCACTTGCCACTGGCTGTTTGTGGTCTGCCCTCCCAAAGCTCTGACATTGGGGCTGGCTTTGGGGAAAAGGTGTGATATGTTGCAATTACATTGCTTTAGCTAATAATCTATGTCGCAGTAACTAGGTTATAAATAACTTTGTTGCAATGACTTTGTTACAAGTACTTTTTATCATACTGTGGGTACGGTTTATCTAGTTGTGATGATGGTGATGTGTCTCAGGTGTATTGGGTTTATCTAGTTGTGATGATGGTGATGTGTCTCAGGTGTATTGGGTTTATCTAGTTGTGATGATGATGATGTGTCTCAGGTGTATTGGGTTTATCTAGTTGTGATGATGATGATGTGTCTCAGGTGTATTGGGTTTATCTAGTTGTGATGATGGTGATGTGTCTCAGGTGTATTGGGTTTATCTAGTTGTGATGATGATGATGTGTCTCAGGTGTATTGGGTTTATCTAGTTGTGATGATGGTGATGTGTCTCAGGTGTATTGGGTTTATCTAGTTGTGATGATGGTGATGTGTCTCAGGTGTGTTGGGTTTATCTAGTTGTGATGATGGTGATGTGTCTCAGGTGTATTGGGTTTATCTAGTTATGATGATGATGATTATGTATTTCAAGTGTGTTGGGTTTATCTAGTTGTGGTGATGGTGATGTGTCTCAGGTGTATTGGGTTTATCTAGTTGTGATGATGGTGATGTGTCTCAGGTGTATTGGGTTTATCTAGTTGTGATGATGGTGATGTGTCTCAGGTGGGTTGGGTTTATCTAGTTGTGATGATGATGATGTGTCTCAGGTGTATTGGGTTTATCTAGTTGTGATGATGGTGATGTGTCTCAGGTCTATTGGGTTTATCTAGTTGTGATGGTGATGTGTCTCAGGTCTATTGGGTTTATCTAGTTGTGATGATGATGATGATGATTTGTCTTAGGTGTATTGGGTTTATCCAATTGTGATGATGTTGATGATGTGTCTCAGGTGTATTGGGGAGTTGATTTGTGGTCGTTGTGATTAGGATGATGATGATGTGTCTCAGGTGTGTTGGGTTTATCTAGTTGTGATGATGATGATGTGTCTCAGGTGTTTTGGGTTTATCTAGTTATGATGGTATGTCTCAGGTGTATTGGGTTTATCTAGTTGTGATGGTGATGTGTCTCAGGTGTGTTGGGTTTATCTAGTTGTGATGATGATGATGTGTCTCAGGTGTTTTGGGTTTATCTAGTTATGATGGTATGTCTTAGGTGTATTGGGTTTATCTAGTTGTGATGATGATGATGATGATGTGTCTCAGGTGTATTGGGTTTATCTAGTTGTGATGATTTTATTACATTTTTATTTCACCTTTATTTAACCAGGTAGGCTAGTTGAGAACATGTTCTCGTTTACAACTGCGACCTGGCCAAGATAAAGCATAGCAGTGTGAACAGACAACAACACAAAGTTACACATGGAGTAAACAATAAACAAGTCAATAACACAGTAGAAAAAAATAAAAAAAGAGTCTATATACATTGTGTGCAAAAGGCATGAGGAGGTAGGCGAATAATTTCAATTTTGCAGATAAACACTGGAGTGATAAATGATCAGATGGTCATGTGCAGGTAGAGATACTGGTGTGCAAAAGAGCAGAAAAGTAAATAAATAAAAACAGTATGGGGATGAGGTAGGTAAATTAGGTGGGCTATTTACCGATGGACTAAGTACAGCTGCAGCGATCGGTTAGCTGCTCAGATAGCAGATGTTTAAAGTTGGTGAGGGAGATAAAAGTCTACAACTTCAGCGATTTTTGCAATTCGTTCGAGTCACAGGCAGCAGAGAACTGGAAGGAAAGGCAGCCAAATTAGGTGTTGGCTTTAGGGATGATCAGTGAGATACAGTGTGTGCTACGGGTGGGTGTCGCCATCGTGACCAGTGAACTGAGATAAGGTGGAGCTTTACCTAGCATGGACTTGTAGATGACCTGGAGCCAGTGGGTCTGGCGACGAATATGTAGCGAGGGCCAGCTGACTAGAGCATACAGGTCGCAGTGGTGGGTGGTATAAGGTGCTTTAGTAACAAAACGGATGGCACTGTGATAAACTGCATCCAGTTTGCTGAGTAGAGTATTGGAAGCTAATTTGTAGATGACATCGCCGAAGTCGAGAATCGGTAGGATAGTCAGTTTTACTAGGGTAAGTTTGGCGGTGTGAGTGAAGGAGCCTTTATTTGCGGATTAGAAAGCCGACTCTAGATGTTGGCCGAGGTTGGAGGAGCCAGGAGGAAGGCATGGCCAGCCGTTGAGAAATGCTTGTTGAAGTTTTCGATTATCATGGATTTATCGATGGTGACCGTGTTACCTAGCCTCAGTGCAGCGGGCAGCTGGGAGGAGGTGCTCTTGTTCTCCATGGACTTTACAGTGTCCTATAACTTTTTGGAGTTAGAGCTACAGGATGCAAATTTCTGCTTGAAAAAGCTAGCCTTTGCTTTCCTGACTGACTGCGTGTATTGGTTCCTGACTTCCCTGAACAGTTGCATATCGCGGGGACTATTCGATGCTATTGCAGTCCGCCACAGGATGTTTTTGTGCTGGTCGAGGGCAGTCAGGTCTGGAGTGAACCAAGGGCTATATCTGTTCTTAGTTCTGCATTTTTTGAATGGAGCATGCTTATCTAAGATGGTGAGGAATTGACTTTTAAAGAATGACCAGGCATCTTCTACTGAAGGGATGAGGTCAATATCCTTCCAGGATACCCGGGCCAGGTCGATGAGAAAGGCCTGCTCGCAGAAGTGTTTTAGGGAGCGTTTGACAGTGATGAGGGGTGGTCGTTTGACTGCGGACCCGTAGCGGATACAGGCAATGAGGCATTGATCGCTGAGATCCTAGTTGAAGACAGCGGAGGTGTATTTGGAGGGCCAGTTGGTCAGGATGACGTCTATGAGGGTGCCCTTGTTTACAGATTTAGGGTTGTACCTGGTGAGTTCCTTGATGATTTGTGTGAGATTGAGGGCATCTAGCTTAGATTGTAAGACTGCCGGGGTGTTAAGCATATCCCAGTTTAGGTCCCCTAACAGAACAAACTCTGAAGCTAGATGGGGGGCGATCAATTCACAAATGGTATCCAGGGCACAGCTGGGAGCTGAGGGGGATCGGTAGCAGGCGGCAACAGTGAGAGACTTATTTCTGGAGAGAGTCATTTTTAAAATTAGTAGTTTGAACTGTTTGGGTATGGACCTGGAAAGTATGACAACTTTGCATGCTATCTCTGCAGTAGACTGCAACTCCTCCCCCTTTGGCAGTTCTATCTTGACGGAAAATGTTATAGTTGGGTATGGAAATCTCAGAATTTTTGGTGGCCTTCCTAAGCCAGGATTCAGACACGGCAAGGACATCAGGGTTGGCAGAGTGTGCTAAAGCAGTGAGTAAAACAAACTTCGGGAGGAGGCTTCTGATGTTGACATGCATGAAACCAAGGCTTTTTCGATCACAGAAGTAAACAAATGAGGGTGCCTGAAAACATGCGGGGCCTGGGTTTATCTCCACATCACCCGCGGAACAGAGGAGGAGTAGTATGAGGGTGCGGCTAAAGGCTATCAAAATTTGTCGCCTAGAGCGTTGGGGACAAAGAATAAAAGGAGCAGATTTCTGGGCATGGTAGAATATATTCAGGGCATAATGCGCAGACAGGGGTATGGTGGGGTGCGGGTACAGCGGAGGTAAGCCCAGGCACATGATGATGTGTCTCTGTCTCTCAGGTGTATTGGGTCTATCCAGCACCTGAAGGGGAAGTATGGGCGTGGCTACAGCCTGGAATTGAAGCTGAGAGAGGAGCTGACGGGGCTCCAACAAGTGGCACTGCTCCACAAGGAGATCCGTCGAATCTTCCCTCACGCTGCAAGACAGGAGAGGTGAGTCAGAGCAAAGGTGTGTGTGTGTGTGTGTGTGTGTGTGTGTAATTAAATGCTTAAGCCTGCTGCCTCTGTCTTGCAGCTTTGCCACCCTGATGGTTTACAAGATCCCCATGGAGGATGTCAAGTCACTGGCCAAGTCCTTCTCTCAGCTAGAGAGTGGTGAGTGTGTGTGATCACACTCTGACCATCTGCCTCATGTTTCATTGATCCGTTACAATTTAGGCAAAATGCATTGTGTTCTAATGTTTTCTGCTCTCCGCTTCCTCCAGCTAAGCAAGCCTTCAACTTTGAAGAGTACAACTTTTCACAATCAACCTTAGAGCAGGTAATTACTCATTTGTGAACCTTACCTTGAATATCATGTGATGTTACATCAACTGCAATGCAAACTCCATCCACTTCCTGACTATTTGTCTTAGCTAGTCTCTCTCTTGCTCTCTCTCACCCCATCTCTCAGGTCTTCATGGAGTTTGCTAAGGAGCAGGAGAACGAGGAGGAAGAGGTGGGTTCCCTCAGCACCACGTTCCAGTGGCAGCGGCTCCGCCAGGACGGCCCTGTGCCTGTCAACCACACAGACAGCATTGTGCACCAGCTCTGAGCTCCACTGGGGGGGGGGGGGGGTGGTGGTGTCTGTGGCCGGCACAGTCTCTGGGCTCCCATTCTCCCTGCCTACATGGCACTAACCTCGTCCCCAGCCTAAAGAGGCTGGAATCGAGTTTACTATGGCACAGGCTATGCCAGCCCTAGCAATGCACTCACCCCTCACCTCACGGCTAACACCAACACCCACCACCAGCCCAAACTAATAGGACAAGATGGGCGTCACAGGACGGATGGATGCCCCTATGGACATGGCCCTGGAGGGCTAGCAACTATACACTCACACCGGAACTGTGTGTGTTTGGGATGGGAAGTCTCTCTGGGGCTGAGGTGTGTGAGTTGTCCGAACTACTGTGTGTTTTCTGACCTTTGCACTGACTAACCAAGGGGCCTGCTCCACTCCACCCAACCAGAATCTCCCTCCTCTGATGACGCACTGATACGACTAATACCTACTACGGTTTTTTAATAGGTTTTATTTTATTTTTTACCTGAATTCACAGTAAGTTCGTATATATGGATATATATATTTAAGCAATAAGGCCCGAGGAGGTGTGGTATATGGCCAATATACCACGGCTAAGGGCTATTCTTATGCATGACCCATCTCGGAGTACCTGGACACAGCCCTTAGCCATGGTATAATTGCCATATACCACAAAACCCGAGGCGCCTTATTGCTATTATAAACTGGTTACCAACATAATTAGAGCAGTAAAAAATAAATGTTTTGTCATACCTGTGGTATACGGTCTGATATACCACAGCTGTCAGCCAGTCAGCATTCAGGGCTCGATTCAGGCTTCAAACATAAAGATATAAAACTGTATTTTTTTGTGAAGAATCAACAACAAGTGGGACATAATCATGAAGTGGAACGACATTTATTGGATATTTCAAACTTTTTTAACAAATCAAAAACTGAAAAATTGGGCGTGCAAAATTATTCAGCCCCTTTACTTTCAGTGCAGCAAACTCTCTCCAGAAGTTCAGTGAGGATCTCCGAATGATCCAATGTTGACATAAATGACTAATGATGATAAATACAATCCACCTGTGTGTAATCAAGTCTCCGTATAAATGCACCTGCACTGTGATAGTCTCATAGGTCCGTTAAAAGCGCAGAGAGCATCATGAAGAACAAGGAACACACCAGGCAGGTCCGAGATACTGTTGTGAAGAAGTTTAAAGACGGATTTGGATACAAAAAGATTTCCCAAGCTTTAAACATCCCAAGGAGCACTGTGCAAGCGATAATATTGAAATGGAAGGAGTATCAGACCACTGCAAATCTACCAAGACCTGGCCATCCCTCTAAACTTTCAGCTCATACAAGGAGAAGACTGATCAGAGATGCAGCCAAGAGGCCCATGATCACTGGATGAACTGCAGAGATCTACAGCTGAGGTGGGAGACTCTGTCCATAGGACAACAAGTCGTATATTGCACAAATCTGGCCTTTATGGAAGAGTGGCAAGAAGAAAGCCATTTCTTAAAGATATCCATAAAAAGTGTAGTTTAAAGTTTGCCACAAACCACCTGGGAGACACACCAAACATGTGGAAGAAGGTGCTCTGGTCAGATGAAACCAAAATTGAACTTTTTGGCAACAATGCAAAACGTTATGTTTGGCGTAAAAGCAACACAGCTGAACACACCATCCCCACTGTCAAACATGGTGGTGGCAGCATCATGGTTTGGTCCTGCTTTTCTTCAGCAGGGACAGGGAAGGTGGTTAAAATTGATGGGAAGATGGATGGAGCCAAATACAGGACCATTCTGGAAGAAAACCTGATGGAGTCTGCAAAAGACCTGAGACTGGGACGGAGATTTGTCTTCCAACAAGACAATGATCCAAAACATAAATCAAAATCTACAATGGAATGGTTCAAAAATAAACATATCCAGGTGTTAGAATGGCCAAGTCAAAGTCCAGACCTGAATCCAATCGAGAATCTGTGGAAAGAACTGAAAACTGCTGTTCACAAATACTCTCCATCCAACCTCACTGAGCTCAAGCTGTTTTGCAAGGAGGAATGGGAAAAAATGTCAGTCTCTCGATGTGCAAAACTGATAGAGACATACCCCAAGCGACTTACAGCTGTAATCGCAGCAAAAGGTGGCGCTACAAAGTATTAACTTAAGGGGGCTGAATAATTTTGCACGCCCAATTTTTCAGTTTTTGATTTGTTAAAAAAGTTTGAAATATCCAATAAATGTCGTTCCACTTCATGATTGTGTCCCACTTGTTGTTGATTCTTCACAAAAAAATACAGTTTTATATCTTTATGTTTGAAGCCTGAAATGTGGCAAAAGGTCGCAAAGTTCAAGGGGGCCGAATACTTTCGCAAGGCACTGTATATATATATATACTACAGTTCAAAAGTTTGGGGTCACTGAGAAATGTCCTTGTTTTTGAAAGAAAACCTAGGCAGAGTTCCTCTGTCGAGTGTCTGTGTTCTTTTGCCCATCTTAATCTTTTATTTTTATTGGCCAGTCTGAGATATGGCTTTTTCTTTGCAACTCTGCCTAGAAGCCAGCATCCCGGGGTCGCCTTTTTACTGTTGACGTTGAGACTGGTGTTTTGCGGGTACTATTTAATGAAGCTGCCAGTTGAGGACTTGTGAGTCGTCTGTTTCTCAAACTAGGGGCGGCAGGGTAGCCTACTGGTTAGAGTGTTGGACTAGTAACCGTAAGGTTGCAAGTTCAAACCCCCGAGCTGACAAGGTACAAATCTGTCGTTCTGCCCCTGAACAGGCCCCACTGTTCCTAGGCCGTCATTGAAAATAAGAATTTGTTCTTAACTGACTTGCCTAGTTAAATAAAGGTAAAAAAAATTAAAATTAAAAGACACTCTAATGTACTTGTCTTCTTGCTCAGTTATGCACCGGGGCCTCCCACTCCTCTTCACAGAACAGATTCTGGGTAGAGCCAGTTTGCGCTGTTCTGTGAAGGGAGCGTTGTATGAGATCTTCAGCAATTTCTCGCATAGCCTTCTTTTCTCAGAACAAGAATTGACTGATGAATTTCAGAAGTGATTTGTTTCTGGCTATTTTGAGTCTGTAATCGAACCCAGAAATGCTGATGCTCCAGATACTCAACTAGTCTAAAGGCCGGTTTTATTGCTTCCTTAATCAGCACAACCGTTTTCAGCTGTGCTAAAATAATTGCAAAAGGGTTTTCTAATGATCAATTAGCCTTTCAAAATTATAAACTTGGATTAGCTAACACAACGTGCCATTGGAACACAGGAGTGATTGTTGCTGATAATGGGCCTCTGTACGCCTATGTAGATATTCCATAAAAAATCTGCCGTTCCCAGCTACAATACTCATTTACAACATTAACAATGTCTACACTGTATCTCTGATCAATTTGATGTTATTTTATGGGACAAAATATTTGCTTTTCCTTCAAAAACAAGGACATTTCTAAGTGACCCCAAACTTTTGAACTGTTATTTATATATATATAGTATTTATTGATTCCTTTTACTTTCCATCCATTTCCCTACCTGGGGTACCCTCGTCCCTAGGCAAATTGGAAGTGTCTAGTGAACAAGATTATCCATGGGGAATCAGTGCAGTAAGTGTGTTTGCTCGTGTCTTCCACTGTGTTTGTGAAACTTTGTGTGTTTTATAACAACACCAGTCCAGTTCTGGGTCTAGATCCACTAGAACCAAAGCAGTACATCCCTATTTACTCACACACTCCTAACCTAACACGTTGACACTAAGGTGCTTTTAGCGTCTGTAGCATGATATGGACTATTTGTGTCGTAGTTGTGTCGGTTGCTTGTTCTGGACGTGTGAGTACAGATAAACTACTGACATATCAACTGACAGATCTCCAGTACAGACAGAGTTACTGGCAGATGGAGTGGCCTTTTTTTGTTGCAAAAGAGGAAACCCAGCCGAACTGGAGCTCCAGTCCCTCTCCTCCCCTGCATCGCCCTCTGGTGGGTGTGAAGAAAATCACACCTCACTCTGCCTCTGCCTCTTCTGCACTAAGGGTTTGCTGCTGTTACTGTATGTTTCTCTCTGGCTGCATCTGAAATGGCACAATATTCACTACTTGCTCTGGTCAAAAGTAGTGCACTATATAGGGACTAGGGTGCCATTTCCTCTGTGTTTCTGTGGGGCACTGTGAGTGCTGTATCTCCTCTACACCAGCATGCATTTTAGTGTTGTTCAGGCCCATTGTATACTATAAACACAGCTCTCCCAAGTTCTCATAGACAAGGAGAAAGAGGCCTGCTTTTCAGTGACTTAACATGCTTGTCTGAGAGGAAGAATTATGGATAAATAAGGAGAAGATGGTCAGTATTGTAGTGATGTTATAAAAGGCACAAGTGTATGGAGGGTTTAGGGTGGAGAGTTTAGGACATGTGCACACACTTCCCAGTGGCCTTCCACTCCTACAATACTTTAGTGTCTAAATAGGAATGATAGGTTGGTAATGTAGTATCTTAAATTCACATCAGTACATGTAGCACTCTGGCTTCATCAAACATTTGGTATGGGAACCAAGTCACCAACCCTAGAGAATCATTCAATTTGAAAAATATTGTTTGGAAGAGTAGTTCTTGTTTTTATTTTATTATTATGATATATTTGGATTATTTTATCTTGGCCAGCTGTGCTCAAATTGGTATTTTGTGATAAAGTGAATCTTGAATGTATGAAAAAAATCATGCCTCCAAAAAGAGGCTTCTTATTTTATCTAGGTGACTTAGTTTTTGAAGTTCTGTTGGACTGAAAGGAGCTCGGTTTTCACTCTGTCACTCTGGTGCCGCTTTTAACCACATATATATTTTATTATTTGTATTTTGTGTGTGTGTGTGTGTGTGCGCGTGCGTGCGTGACTTATGTTTGGCTACTGTTATAAGACTGCTACAGTACTAATATAACCCTCTCCAGGGAAGCACACTAATAAGTGTTGGTGCAATACTTAAACAATTTTAACAGTAAAAATGTTAACTTTTTTCTTGTGACATTCAGGTGAGCTTTGAAAGAGCAAATAAGAGATGAACAGAAGGGAGTTAAGAAGAGAATTCTTAGTATGTGAGGATGGAGGAACTGAGAGAATATGTTGGTTTCCTTGGTTTCCAAATTGAGAGTTCATGGAATTGAACTAATGTTTTCAGATGACACTTTTGACCCTATTTGTGATGCAGGCGTATGCTCGGCATGGTAGATTCTTGATTGCTTGAAACGCATGATCCCTCTGGTTGCAAGTTGCATCACATACTTACAAAGATGCAAACACAATTTCAGGATGCTCTAAAAAAGTGTCTACAATACCTAACTGTCTATATGTCTCACTAAAGGTAAAATATATTGTACAGTGCGGCATAATATTATGTCTAATTTGATATATTTTCCTGTAGCATAAATCACGAGTGCTTGCATTTTCTACAGAAGTGTGTTCTTCATCGTTCCGTAGAAGATGTGTCGTAGTAGAGAATATCATCCTGCCGTAGAAGATGTGTCGTAGTAGAGAATATCATCCTGCCGTAGAAGACGTGTCGTAGTAGAGAATATCATCCTGCCGTAGAAGATGTGTTGTAGTAGAGAATATCATCCTGCCGTAGAAGATGTGTCGTAGTAGAGAATATCATCCTGCCGTAGAAGATGTGTCGTAGTAGAGAATATCATCCTGCCGTAGAAGGCGTTTCGTAGTAGAGAATATGACAGTGAGTCAGATTTGTTGATGTCTCGCCAGCCTCTCTCTGATACTGAGACTTAATATCAGTATGTTGGCCATGAGTCTGAATTAAGAAACATTCACAGAGAACAGGAGGCCTTCACTTATTGTTTACGGGTGGTGTGGCCATAGAAATATACTGTTGGCCTGAGGGGCGCTGTCCCTTCTAGCGATTATATTTCTGAGTGTAGCGCCTATTTCGGGCAGTGATAATCATTGAGCAAAATGCCTCTTGTCCCTTTTTGCCTTCTAACATAAACCCACCTCCCCTCCCTCTCTGTCAACTAGATACAGTGGGGCAAAAAGGTATTTAGTCAGCCACCAATTGTGCAAGTTCTCCCACTTAAAAATGAGAAGACAAATCCAGAAAATCACATTGTAGGATTTTTAATGAATTTATTTGCAAATTATGGTGGAAAATAAGTCGTCCTGGTCCCTTTGCAGAAAAACAGCCCCAAAGCATGATGTTTCCACCCCCATGCTTCACAGTAGGTATGGTGTTATTTGGATGCAACTCAGCATTCTTTGTCCTCCAAACACGACAAGTTGAGTTTTTAACAAAAAGTTATATTTTGGTTTCATATGACCATACGACATTCTCCCAATCTTCTTCTGGATCATCCAAATGCTCTCTAGCAAACTTCAGACGAGCCTGGACATGTACTGGCTTAAGCAGGGGGACACGTCTGGCACTGCAGGATTTGAGTCCCTGGCGGCGTACTGTGTTACGGATGGTAGGCTTTGTTACTTTGGTCCCAGCTCTCTGCAGGTCATTCACTAGGTCCCCCCGTGTGGTTCTGGGATTTTTGCTCACCGTTCTTGTGATCATTTTGACCCCACGGGGTGAGATCTTGCGTGGAGCCCCAGATCGAGGGAGATTATCAGTGGTCTTGTATGTCTTCCATTTCCTAATAATTGCTCCCACAGTTGATTTCTTCAAACCAAGCTGCTTACCTATTGCAGATTCAGTCTTCCCAGCCTGGTGCAGGTCTACAATTTTGTTTCTGGTGTCCTTTGACAGCTCTTTGGTCTTGGCCATTTTGGAGTGTGACTGTTTGAGGTTGTGGACAAGTGTCTTTTATACTGATAACAAGTTCAAACAGGTGCCATTAATAGAGGTAACGAGTGGAGGACAGAGGAGCCTCTTAAAGAAGAAGTTACAGGTCAGGGAGCCAGAAATCTTGCTTATTTGTAGGTGACCAAATACTTATTTTCTACCATAATTTGCAAATAAATTCATTAAAAATCCTACAATGTGATTTTCTGGATTTTTCTTTCTCATTTTGTCTGTCATAGTTGAAGTGTACCTATGATGAAAATTACAGGCCTCTCTCATCTTTTTAAGTGGGAGAACTTGCACAATTGGTGGCTGACTAAATACTTTTTTGCCGCACTGTATTTTCTCACGTCTCATCTCCAACCTGGGGTGCAGAAGCTTTATAGTCGTCATCTCAACTTTTTAAGGGAGATTTTTTATTACAACATTGTTTATTTTAATGGGGAGCTGTGTGACTTAGTTTTGTAATGTGGTGGTTGGGTTATTGAGGTGTTGGATAATGTTGGAGCAAGTTACTTGAAGCGGTTGTTCATAGCTTCCTTTGTCTCTCTACCATGTCATGTGTGTGGTTTAGTTTATCATTATGCTTATTGTGTTGTCTTTTAAACTGATAAAAAAAGTAATTAAAGGAGAGGTTGAAGCCCAAGAAATAGGATGCAGTAGCATCTCAGATTCCTGTTTTGCCACCATTGACCTTCATTTGATGGAATATATGTTTTGTGTTTTCTATTCATATATTTTTTTTTTAAGAAAGGGATCTGAAAATGTATTTTGGTATAGGACCGGTCTGTTGGGTTTCTGTTAATTTGCCCTCTGAAATTAATTACAATTGGTTTTATTTTAAATTTGTAAAGCATGTTTTCTACTTTACTCTCTCGAAGGATATTTGCTACTGAGCATTGTTGGTGAAAAATCAGTGTATGGTTCTGTAATTCCTGGTATTTTTATGATGATACGGTACAACCTCTCACATGCAGCATTTGTTGTCTGATAATCCTTCTTTCTAGAATACCCCACTGACTGTGTATGTTTAAAGATATTGCTTTGTTCTATTGACATACTCTAACACTCGTGTGAGTGGAGAGAGCATTTTTTATTTTCAACTCTGAACATTGTTTTTGCACATGTGTAGCCTTGTGCTATCATCGCCACTATAATAGAGCGAAAATAGAATGTCTGTTATGTTTCATTCTGTATGAGTTGTGTATGGGGTGAGATTGACTACATTCACTGAATTCTTATCTATTTCAAAGTAACTGCCCAGATGTTCCAGATTTCTATAATTACTTACAATATGAGTGAAGTGGTTTTCCTTCCAATTATTATTTTTAAATTACCTTAAAAACATGTTTTCCTGTGTCGGAATGATGTGGGTGTATTAACAACAACAAAATGGTGTGTGCGTATACCGGTCAAAAATATTCTTGCAAGTCGACCGCTGGTATGCCAGCTCAGCCTCCTCTAGACCTCTGATTGGCCAGCTCATCCTCAGGGAGATGACATGTTCTATGAGGAAATAGCAAGCATTTTTGAAAAGGTCTGTTTGAGGTGGGGTTGTTGTGTTTTTTTCCCAATGTATGCTCCGGCCACAAACGAGTATAGGACGAGTCAACATGAGTTGGATACGAGTTTACTAAATTGTAACTTTTAAGTGAGATTTTCACTTGGCAGTTACTTTAAGTTGTTTTTCCCAAGTGCAATATTTAGATGTGTGTTGTCACAAGCGTTCTATTATAAAGGCTATCGTGGTTAACTAAAATATCAATGCATCCTTTATTCTGTGGACTTTAGTGTCACTTGCAGTAAAATGTTAATAACATTAGATTACTTTCCTTTTGCTCTTTTTTGGTGCCCATTCCCTGAGCAGGTAAGCATTTTGTTTTTACTCCCTTCCATATGTATTTGGACAGCAAAGTGAAAACATTTTATTTGTCTCTATACTCCAGCATTTTAGATTTGAGCTAGAATGTCAGATTTTATTTGAGGGTATTTTCATACATATCTGTTTTACCATTTAGACATCAAATAACTTTATGTATCTAGTCCCCACATTTGAAGAAGTCATAAGTATTTGGACAAATTCACTTAGTGTATCAAAGTAGTCAAACCGTTAAGTATTTGGTCCCATATTCCTTGCACGCAATGATTACATCAAGCTTGTGACTCTACAAACTTGTTGGATGCAATTGCGGTTTGTTTTGCTTGTGTTTTGGTTTATGTTTTGCCCAATAGGGACTGAATAGGAAGAGTCACGTCATCCAAAAACTCTGCAGCTGGAATGACCCGCAGCAAACTCAGTCTGCCTAGTAATGCCATGACAGCCCGATCTAGCCTGCTACAGAAGCAGGGCAAATGTCATTTAAATTCTAATAAAAATATACAATACAGATAAACATAGGATATCAAAACAAATATATGTTCAATATATGAACATTTTGGAAAGAAGTAGGAGGTGCAACCTAAAAATGTGTTGACATCGTTGGACAGGAAAAGGCGCAGCGCTCACTCACCATCGTTTTTTTTATTAGACAAGTTTAAGACATTGACGTTTCATCCTTCATTGGCCTTCAGAATCAATAATAAATCTCAAGAAGGCCGAAACGTCAATCTTTTAAACTTGTCTAATAAAACGACGCATTTTTCCTCTCCAACAATATATGACAAATAAAACGGTCACACTTTTATTTGGATAGTCCCAAATACAATCAATAAACAGGTAGGATATCAACACATCTTGTCAACATGATTAGAGAGTGTTACATGTAAACTGATTAGGAAACGAACTAAAATCAGTTACCAGCTAAATATTTTTAACTTGGATTACTCTTACATTTAGAAAGGATGTTTGCAAAAAAAAACATGACACCTTTCTGTTTTCTCAATTACATTCAATTCAGCATTGAAAGTAGGGGCAAGTTTAAGTTTGTTCCACCTGAGCAGAATATGTGAACGGAGTTGAGCGGTCGGAAATCGCGCTCATTGGTCATGGAGCAGCTCCAGCTCTCCACATCCTTTCCAACGGCTCCTCCAAAAACCACTCTGCGCTCACAGATAATAAAGCTGCCCCTCACAATTTAACCAAACCATATGATTTGAATGAAACGTATTTGAATAAACATTAAAAGGTGAATGTAAGTAGCACTCATAATTTCAAATAGGTTACATGTTGTATTAAACGGCATATAAACACTTTAAATAGGTCAGGAGCCAGACAGGGAGCCTAAGAAGGAATGAAAATGAATTATTCTGGCTATTTATTTCAATTATTTCAAGGCTATAGCCTACAAAGAAATACATTGTGAAGCATTTGCGAGTGCGACACTAGGCTGGTAGGGACATAAAGCGCTCATCAATAAACAACATTTCGTTGTATTAAATCATCGTCTATAAATTGCGCATATAGGCTGGGACATACTTAGAATGAAATACAAATTAAAGGAAACATGCCTTATTAGGCTCAGTCTACAGTGCCTTTTAATTCATTTTTAGAAACACGAGTTTGGCCAGAGTCTGTGGCTTCAGGCTTATGCAATGGTGCCTGTATAGCAGCGGAGAATATCCTCTCCATTCTTGCAGAGCCACTGGAGAAGCTAAACACCTTTAGAGCTACTCTTGCCAGGCTGGGAAGAGATGCAGATTTTTTTTGATGTATTTTTTTATTTAGTGCTTTCAGGAAGTATTCAGACCCCTTGACTTTTTACACATTTTGTTACAGCCTTATTCTAAAATGTATTAAATAGTTTTTTCCCTCCATCAATCTACTCACAATACCCCTTAATGACAAAGTAAAAGCAGGTTTTTAGAAATTGTTGGAAATGCATAAAACAAACTGCTATCACAATTACATACTGGTCAAAAGTTTTAAAAAACCTACTCATTCAAGAGTTTTTCTTTATTTTTACTATTTTCTACATTGTAGAATAATGGTGACGACATCAAAACTATGAAATAACACACGTGGAATAATGTAGTAACCAAAAAGGTGTTAAGCAAATCAAAATATATTTTAGATTCTTCAAAGTAGCCACCCTTTGCCTTGACATCTTTGCACGCTCTTGGCATTCTCTCAACCAGAAATGGAATGCTTTTCCAACAGCCTTGAAGGAGTTCCCACATATGCTGAGCACTTGTTGGCTGCTTTTCCGTCACTCTACAGTCCGACTCATCCCAAACCATCTCAATTTGGTTAAGGTTGGGGGATTGTGGAGGTCATCTGATGCAGCACGCCATCACTCTCCTTGGTAAAATAGCCCTTACACAGCCTGGAGGTGTGTTGGATCATTGTCCTGTTGAAAAACAAATGATAGTCCCACTAAGCCCAAACCAGATGGGATGGCGTATTGCTGCAGAATTCTGTGGTAGCCATGCTGGTTAAGTGTGCCTTGAATTCTAAATAAATCACTGACAGTGTCACCAGCAAGGCACCCTTGCTTTACAGTGGGAAATACACTTGCAGAAGATCATCCGTTCACCCACACCGCGTCTCACAATGACAGCAGTTGGAACCAAAAATCACCTGTTTGGACAAATTTCCACTGGTCTAATGTTCCTTGCTCATGTTTCTTGGCCCAAGCAAGTCTCTTCTTATTATTGGTGTCCTTTAGTAGTGGTTTCTATGCAACAATTTGACCATGAAAGTCTGATTCACACAGTCTCCTCTGAACAGTTGATGTTGAGATGTGTCTGTTACTTGAACTCTGTGAAGCATTTATTTGGGCTGCAATTTCTGTGGCTGGCGACTCTAATGAACTTATCCTCTGCAGCAGAGGTAAATATGTCTCTTCCAATCCTGTGACAGTCCTCATGAGAGCCAGTTTCATCATAGCGCTTGATGTTTTTTTGCGACTGCACTTGAAGACACTTTCAAAGTTCTTGAAATGTTCCGTATTGACTGAACTTCATGTCTTAAAGTAATGATGGACTGTCGTTTCTCTTTGCTTATTTGAGCTGTTCTTGCCATAATATGGACTTGGTTTTTACTAAATAGAGCTATCTTCTGTATACCTCCCCTACCTTGTCACAACACAACTGATGGCTCAAATGCATTTAGAAGGAAATAAATTCCACAAATTAACTTTAAGAAGCCACACCTGTTTATTGAAATGCATTCCAGGTGACTACCACATGAATCTGGTTGAGAGAATGCCAAAAGTGTGCAAAGCTGTCATCAAGGCAAAGGGTGGCTATTTGAAGAATCTCAAAAATAAAATAGATTTTGATTTGTTTAACTTTTTTGGTTACTACATGATTCCATGTGTTATTTCATAGTTTTGTTGTCTTTGCTATTATTCTACATTTTAGAAATTTAGAAAATAGTAAAAAAATAAATAAAAACCTTTGAATGAGTAGGTTTTCTAAAACTTTTGACCGGTAGTATTCAGACCCTTTACTTTGTTGAAGAACCTTTTGACTGTGATTACAGCCTCGAGTCTTCTGGGGTGTGATCCTTCAAGCTTGGCCCACCTGTAATTGGGTAGGTTCTCCCATTTTTCTCTGTAGATCCTCTCAATCTCTGTCAGGTTGGATGGGGAGGGTCGCTGCTCAGCTATTTTCAGGTTTCTCCAGAGATGAGGTTCAAGTCCGGGCTCTGGCTAGGCCACTCAATGACATTCAGAGACTTGTCCCGAAGCCACTCCTGGGTTGTCTTGGCTGTGTGCTTAGGGTTGTTGTCCTGTTGAACCTGTTGAACCTTCACCCCAGTCAGGTCCCGAGTGGTCTGGAGAAGGTTTAGTCAAGGATCTCTCTGTACTTTGCCCCGTTCATCTTTCCCTCCATCCTGACTCGTCTCCCATTCCCTGCCGCTGAAAAACATCCCCACAGCATGATGCTGCCACCACCATGCTTCACCGTAGGGATGGTGCTAGGTTTCTTCCAGATGTGACACTTGGCATTCAGGACAAAGAGTTCAATCTTGGTTTCATCAGACCAGGGAATCTTGTTTCTCATGGTCTGAGAGTCCTTTAGGTGCCTTTTGGAAATCTCCAAGCGGGCTGTTATGTGCTTTTTACATAGGAGTGGCTTCTGTCTTGTCACTCTACCATAAAGGCATGTATGGTGGAGTTCTGCAGAGATGATTGTCCTTCTAGAAGTTTCTCCCATCACCACAGAGGAACTCTAGAGCTCTGTCAGATTTACAATTGAGTTCTTGGTCACCTCCTTGACCAAGGCCCTTCTCACCCGATTGCTCCGTTTGGCTGGGTGACCAGCTCTAGGAAGAGTATTGACGGTTCCAAACTTCTTTCATTTAAGAATGATGGAGGCCACTGTGTTTTTGGGAACCTTCAATGCTGCAGACATTTTTGCTTCCCTTTCCCAGATCTGTGACTCAACACAATCCTGTCTCGGAGCTCTACAGACAATTCCTTCGACCTCATGGCTTGGTTTTTCCTCTGACATGCACGGTCAACTGTGCGACCTTATATAGACAGGTGTGTGCCTTTCCAAATCACGTCCAATTGAATTTACCACAGGTGGACTCAAATCAAGTTATAGAAACATCTCAAGGATGATCAATGGAAACAGGATGCACATGAGCTCAATTTTGAGTCTCATAGCAAAGGGTCTGAATACTTATGTAATTAAGGTATTTATGTTTATTTTTAATACATTTACAAAATTGCAATAAAACCTGTTTTCGCTTTGTCATTATGGGGAATTGTGTGTAGATTGACAAGGGATTTTTTTTATTTAATCCATTTTAAAATAAGGCTGTAATGTAATAATATGGAAAAAGTCAAGGGGTCTGAATACTTTCCGAATGCATTGTATTTACTACTGTGATGTGGTTCCAATTTAAAGGAGAGATGGGACGATTGGTATCCTTGTTGTAGGCCTATGCTACCTCATGAGTATGAAACATCACAGAAAAGGTGAGGAATTTATTATGCAATGATCATATAAATTAAACAAAAAATAGCCTAGAAAATGCTTACTTCTAATTATTTTAAAATGCAAAGATAATATATTTAGTTTCTCTCATCACTATTGGCAGATGCCAGCAGCATACCACTCTGCCAGGAGCATACGACCTATCCCATTACTGACTTGCCACTGACTCTATGCAGGGTTGGTCCTTGTCATCCCTAAATGGGAGACCAGATGCTGCAGGAAGTGGTGTTGGAGGGCCAGTAGCAGGCTCTTTCTTTCCTCTGATCTAAAAAAAAAAAAATGCCTCAGGGCAGTGATTGGGGACATTACCCTCTGTAGAGTACGTCTATTGGATGGGACGTTAAACAGGTGTCCTGACTCTGTTCACTAAAGATCCAATGGCGTTTATCATAAAAGTATGGGTTTTAACCCCGTGTCCTGGCTAAATTCCCAAATCTGGCCATCATAGGCACCCAATCATCCCCAGCTTCCAATTGGCTCATTAATCCCCCCTCCTCTCCCCTGTAACTATTCCCCGGTCGTTGCTGTAAATGGGAAGTGTTCTCAGTCAATTTACCTAGTAAAATTGGGGATAAAAAAAGATAGCATCTTGTTATTAATCTGTTTATTCTTATGAATAAGCTTTTCTATCATACCACCCATGTGCACAAATGACTAATCTACTTGCAATGCTTCAACCACTAGAAGTTGTGCGTACACATGGTCTAAAGTTTACGGGAAGGTGAGTACATTTTCACGTCAAGTTCAGTTTTTGTAAATGCCCACTTTTGCGTGAAAACTGGCACACGCATGTTTTGGTCTATTTTTGTATTTATACACGATTTATTAATGAGGCCCCTTCTGCCAGGAGATTAATACTTCTACTTGTCCTGACATGGTTTTGAAACCTGTTCGGAAGTCTTGCTCGCATACGTGTGCTGTGTCAAAGGCATACCTGGCTCCACAAGGGGGTAAAAGAGTGCTTAACCCCCTAATTTGAAACCTTTGGGGGGCTTTGGAAAGCCACTGGGGCTGTTAGGTATGAATCCTTTGGTCTTCCATAAAAAGCGGGGGGGAAACGGTTCTCTGTGGTAGGCGAAGTGAATAACAACATACGCCTCTGCCTGTAATATTTGTTTTTGGGCGGGGTCAATTTTACAATTAGAGCTGCTTCACTCAACTCTGCCTCACACCACTACAGAGCTAGCTTCTTAGCTAGCAGTAAAAAGCGTTAGTGTTATTAGCCTTAGCCTATTTAGCTAGCAGGAACCAGCTAATCTGCCACTGCCATGATGGATATCAGAAATTGGCCTTGCCACAGTACCCAAACAAAGCCAAAGAAGAGCATTGAGTAGCAACAGCATCAAACCACTGAGGCTGTCACAAAGCCCAGCAGCAATGATGCTGCTGAGCTCTAGCTAGCTCCGCGTGCAGAGCGGTCACCCTCTTCCACAAGTGCTGCCAGAATAATGGCTGCACAGCCCCCTCCACCTATGGCTGTTCCTTATGATCTTGGAAAATAGGAGCCAGCCTCTAGAATCCTACCCTAGTCCCAGGTTTCCTGTCCAAAAACGTTCATTTAATAGCAATTGGTTCAGAGGAAGAGAGTGGCTGGAGTACTCGGTTACTGAAAATGCTGCATTTTGTATCCCATGTCGAAACACTTTTTAATGATGGGTAGCTGGCAAGAAATCACATGTATTTGTCGGCGATTGTGGACATTATTGAGTTACTTGTTTCAAACCAGCAACCACTGAAGTGGACATTGGACATGAGAGTCGGTGGGGGAGGGGGGCAGTGGACTTTTCCTGTATGACGGAATACACTTTCCGAAAAGACAAGGAACTTGCCAAGGGGTTTAGCACCATACCCCACAGTGCCACATACATGTCACGCGATATTCAAAATGAAATCATAGGGCTCATTGGTGAGATTGTCACTGAGGAAGCTACATGCGAAAAGTACTTTGACACACGTGTTCAGTCAGCACAGAAGAAGCATACTACACCCGAGGATAGCTCAACTAATCCAACTGGGGGGGTTCTTACAAGAAGATTTTTGGGGAGAATGGAATGATCGATTCCTCAGGAAGTTCCACAGAGCATCAAGGAGGCTTCAACTGAAGGGTAAGAAACAATCTAGCTGGTTGTTTTTCATAAAGAATCTTGCTTTAGTGTATAGGGCGCTGTCAAAAGCACGTTCACTTTTATGTTTGTGGTACAGCGTGATATAAGCAGAATTCAATATGATTCCAATGCAAGAACCCAAATGATGCCCCTGGGTATAGTAGCTACAGTACATATCAGTAAGTTTCATCATAGAAATCGATACATTCCATTATGGTTTTCTTGGTAGCCTATTGGTTTTCGTGGTTGTAAATGGAACCGTACATATTGGAAATGTGTTTAAGGTAGGTTGGCATTGCTTAATTGATTACGTGGGTCAAATTTGATTCACAGAAGTATATTGCGCCATATCACAACTTGTTATAGGACTATTTATTTGGCAAGACAGCTGTGCATGGCTGCATTGCACTGTAGTAGGCTTTAGGCTATTTGGATCTCCATTCACCTTTTGTTTAATGTGTTTGTTGACTGTTAATGTAACTAGCCTAGATATAGATTGTTGATCTGATATTTAGTTTACTCGGCCTACTACTGTACTTGGTACCGCTGTTTTGTTCTCATTCATTCATTTGGTAGAGCAAGGCCGTTTTAGTAATGAATATAGGCTACAAGATATAGTAGATAGGCTGTTTGCAGTAGGGTAATTCACCTATGTGAATTCAGCCTTACACACAGCTGTCTTGCCAAAATAATGCAAACTAAATGCTGTAAGTAGTAGCCTAGTTATTCATGTATGGAAACAAAAATACTGAATAGCATTTTGGTGTAGGTTGCTGTCTATTGTACTGATACAGCGCAGCGGTGATAGGCTACATATTTCGCACCAACCTGACTGTCACTTCAAAAGCACTCAATGATCTCAGTCTCTGCATTTTAACTTTGTTTATTGTGATATAACTTGATATAAGCCGAATTCAATATAATCCCAATGCAAGAACCCCTCAATTGTGCCCCTTTGCCGATTTCAACTCTCCCCTCGCTTTATCCTGCCGCACCCTTAGCCACTTTATTCTGGCGCACCCTTAGCCACTTTATTCTGGCGCCGGGTCTGGTCAAAGGACCCTTTGATAGTAAATAAAATAGATTTCATAGCTTTCATTGGAAAGGTTATGAACATGACTCGGATTGTGAAAAGAAGAAATGCCATGTTGAAGATTATTGTGGATATGGCAACAGAGTTATTAGTGGCAACAGATGTTAACAGAATGTAGCAGCAAGCTAGCAGCATACCACCCTGCACCCTACTGCTGGCTTGCTTCTGAAGCTGGTTGGTCCTGGTCAGTCCCTGGATGGGAGACCAGATGCTGCTGGAAGTGGTGTTGTAGGGCCAGTAGGAGGCACCCTTTCCTCTGGTCTAAAACAAATATCCCAATGCCCCAGTGCAGAGATTGGGGACATTGCCTTGTGTAGGGTGCCGTCTTTAGGATGGGATGTTAAGCGGATGTCCTGACTCTCTGGTCACTAAAGATCCCATGGCACTTATTGTAAGAGTAGGGTGTTAACCCTGGTGTCCTGGCCTTTCCCAATCTGTCCTTCATACCATCATGGCCACCTAATCATCCCCAGTTTACAATTGGCTAATTCCTCCTCTCTCCTGTAACTATTCCCCAGGTCGTTGCTGTAAATAATGTGTTCTCAGTCAACTTACCTGGTTAAATAAATATGTTACTGGCCACATGATTTTTTAAATGATGAGTAATCCTAAGGATGGATTGTCTCAACATTACAGAGCAAAAGTTTGAAAAGGTTTGATGTGTTTTAGGGACGGGAGGGTTTGTCAGAAGTTAATATGGGTTTTTGTAGTATAGAATTATACAAACCATGATCAATCGCACACTCCAGCACAGTAGTTGGCGGCATGCATGCACCTTAAACGTGTGTGCGGACGGCCATTATACCATAGAAGAAGAAACAATGAAGCCAAATATTTTTTTTAAACGAATTGAACGCACCCCCAATCGGTGGGGCGAAACAGAAACTGTCAGCTGAAGAATAGAGGATGCGTGTTGGTAAGTTTGTAGGCTGTACAATGCAAGGCTTTCCATATTTGATCATACTGTACACTAACTTTTCTCGTAAACATAGGTCGCACGTTTATTGCAAGTGTTCGTTTGAAGTCACTTGTTTAATTGTCGTTCGTCCGTCACAATTTTTTGCCAGTCTTGGGCGGCCAAATTCAATGTCGTAGAAAAAAACTATATACACTAGGACACTTCAACTGATGACTATCCTGGAGATAAAAAAATGTAATAACACTGTTTGCGTAAATCTGACATGTATTGACGGGACAAACAATATTAGCTTACGTTTCGGTACGAATCGCCTTAATCAGAGCCTCTGAAATGTGTTTCTTCCTTCAATCAATCGATCAGATTTACGCCGCAACCGATTGCTCCTTGTTTTTATTCTCCCGGATAATCTTCAATAGAAGTGTTCTGGGGTTAATTCATTTTGGGGGGATTTTAAAGTCCCATCAGTCAAGCACCAGCTGATTCCCTTTTTGTTTCAACTGGGCAGGGCTGAAGCTTGGGTAGGTTATACTTTTTTCCAAAGTTCTATGTCGTGTTTGAAAGTGCAATTTTTTTTAACTATATGGATTTACATGTGGTTACCATCGGGAAAGATGATATCGCGGCTACCAGTGTCCCAGTTTAGAGTTTATATATTGGGAAGAGTGGATTTGGTCAGTTTAGAGTGGAGTTGTTTATTTGTCGATGTGTGGTGACGTCATCAAGCAGCTGGTTAGGTTCTGAGCGCTGGGGAGTCTTGAGTAATTAGATGAAAGGTGACTTGTTTTTTACATTTTGTATCTTTATTTAACTAGGCAAGTTAAGAACAAATGCTAATTTACAATGATTGCCTACACCGGACGACGCTGGGCCAATTGTGCGCACAATGGGACTCCCAATCACGACCGGTTGGGATAGAGCCTGGAATCGAACCAGGGTCTGTAGTGACTCCTTTAGCACTGATATGCAGTGCTAAAGGAGTCACTAGGATCAGTACTCTGGGAATCTGGTAGTTTGAGCGGGTGAAGGACGCACCGACAATGGCTGTTCTGTTCTCCATACACCTGTCAGATGTCAGTAAATGTTGGTCGTGCATATTGTTGTATGGCGAAGAGGAAATTAACAACACGCACCTTGCGGACTGCGGTGATAGAATACAGATTGGTGGAACTGTGGAGAGAACCCAATGCCTTTTCAATGGGCGAGTTCGTTTTACATGGCCCGGTGCCCCGGTTTAGTGGATTTGTTGTTTTAGACCGTTTCAAGTGCAAAACGAACTGTACCAATATTACATCTGCTTCCCTACCATGACAAAAAAACAAAAGGTAATACAATTATTATTATTGCATATTGCGTCTATATTCTGGGCCTCCGTCTCTTTAAAACAAATATTTCTACACCGAAAGTGCACACTAATAAAGCAGCTCACTGTTTGTGTGTCGGATTTTTTTTCCTACGACAACCGAGAAACGCAGGGTATGATCAACTAGGGAATCATCGTAATATGTGAGCACCCACGTCCTGGGGTTGAGGATGGACGGAAATATTTGGGAGCACGTCCGTAAGTCGTGTAGTGTTTTAACGATGCATACTTCCTACAACGGCCGAATATGACGGCTAACATACGTTTCCCAAAACACCACAAAGAGAGAACGTTCGCTATGCATTAGTAACTTGGGCTAGGATCAGTACGACAGGACTCGCGGGTCAAAGGATGCACCGATGATGGCTGTTCCGTTCTCCAGAACCCTGTCTGATGCACTAGTGTTCAACTGCAATTCCGGGGTTCCTGCATGAACACCCCATTGGCCCCCCTCCCCCTCTAGCACTATCTTCATGCTTGTGACACTTTAAAATTTTAAATCCATGTTTTGTATCGAGTGACAAATACATTTTGCATGTGTGTCAATCTTTGTTTTGGTCGCACTGTGTGACGCGCGTCAACTACGTCTACACGTGGCCGCGTCGCATAGAAACGACTAGTTCCTGCAAAGATGCTGGAAAATGCTAGATGCGGGGCAGCAAGGGTGCGTTCGTAAATTTACTCTGGCCATCTACACCGATTTCAGAAGACACTCATATGAGTGTGCCAGAGCGAAGAATAACTGACGAATTTACGAACGCTCAACACCCGTTGAATATGGCAAAAAAAAAAAAAAGTTTCGGCAAAAACGCGTAATTTAAATTGTTGACAGCAGCATAGTGACAGTCACCAGCGCTCTGGATAACATGAACAGCCTAACCAGCTCTGCTAGTATGTCTGGAAGTAGCTAGCCAACGTTACCGTGGATGCTTGACTGCCGTTGTGAGGTCAGAACGCTCGTATAAACCCTTCTCCCCGATTAGAGCGACCCCAGAGCGCACCTCTGGCAATCCAGATTGAATTTACGAACACACCCTAAAATGGCTAGGAACCTCCTCGTGACGTACAAAACATGAATTTAATAAAAAAAATATTTTCTGTTTTTTTGTAGAACCCCCTGCAACTGGATACTGACATTTTATAAGGCACCCTTTCCCCGAATCAAGAACGAAGACGTTGTCGCAAGAGCAGGTTAGTTGAATAATCAATTTCAACGTTTTGTATAAGCTAACGTTAACCTGTAATGGAAACATGGTTATTACATATCTGGCGTACAAGCATATAAACTTGTCAGTCATATATACCGGAACAAGGTTGGTTTGATTTGTTGATTCTTAGTAGCCTAGTCTTCTATTGACTAGGCCTATAAATTAAGGCTTTAGGACAATATTTAGTGTACATTTTGATAAATGTTGTCAACAGCCTTTTTTAAAAATGTTTTTGCTAAGTCAGTTTGTAAGAGGAGTCCTGTGCTAGTTGCATCTTTTAATCTTTGACATTTGGCACACACAACCAAACCAGTAATTTTAGAGGTTAGTCCGATGTAATGATTTTTATATCTCCTTATTTAAACTTTCAAAGCTCAGATATAGTGTGATTATTCAGAAATAAAATAATGTTTTTGGTCTAGGTTTGGTTTATATTTCTGTATGTGTGCGCTCTAGTGTCTCAGGTATGGATTGGATAGCTGTGTTCACATCCTTGGAGGCGGTGTGTAAGGAAAACATCACTGCTCTGTCTGGGCCTCCTGACTTGCCATATGGCGACGTGTCCAGGCGCTTGGTGACATGCATGAGAAAGATTCAGGACCATGGTCGTGCCCTGGAACCTGTGGTTTCTGGCATCACTGCAGTCTACCACCACTATGACTTTGACTCTGATACCCCTGGGAATGGGTATCGCACACTGGTCAAGGTAGGGTAGAATTATCACTCTGTGATTGCCTCTCATTCTCTTGCCACAGAGGGGAAAATAGGAGGGAGCAGGGCTGGTCCTGGATGTTCTGCCGCCGTAGGCGAGACCATAATATGCTACAAATTTTAGCACAGCTGGTTTTTAGGCCATATAGTCAGGACAATGTCAATAACATAGTCTAATATTTTCAATCGGATTACATTGATAAAATCACCAATACCCTAGAGGTTCTGCCGCCCTAGGTGAGACAAAAATGATTACATCTTAGACATCCTATAGAATCTAAGCATGGCACTTTCAAAAGTTACCTTTCCACCCAGAAACAGTTTTCTGCATCAGTAGAGCCTATAAGCTTCAACAGCTGGCTACTCGTCCGTTATATAACCCAACAACATAAGTGCTTCCCTAAAAGCTGCTTGGGTTTAAACAAACATCTTGTCTTTTCAGAAAGAGAAAAGACAGAATAGCAAAGTATTTATTTTTTTGATCTCCTCGAATATTATAGGCTGCAGTTTAGCTTCAGACTGTCATGGAGAGGAATCAATATATCACCACATGGGTCAGAGTCACTTCTTTCACAGACATTTCAGAGCTTGTTTCTACCATAAGGCATCAGAGTTAAGCATTGTTCTAGAACGCTTGATATAATCTGGATACATTTTATGTATTTATTTCAAAATGTAAAGCAAACCAATAGATACCCTTTGTTAAAGAAAAGGGCAAAAGGATACGTGATACCCTCACTCAATTCGAGCCCTGGTTTTAGTCAAACACACCAAGCCCTTCCCAGGCACGGAGGTATTTAGATAATTGTGTCTGTCAAACAGGTAGGCTTACCACTTATTTTTTTGAAAGATTAAGAAATAATCTCCAATTATATGTTTATGCCCATAGAAAATGTTGGTGCATGAGTGCACATATAGAAGGTCCCTTTCCAGGCAGAAGGGAATTTTACTTGAACCCCTTCATCGGAGAGTTACAATGTTGCTATCACTATGCAACCTACTACCTATAGGAGGAAAATAAGTAACATTTTTTTTATCCAATTGGTAGTTAGTCTTGTCTCATCGCTGCAACTCCCGTATGGACTCGGGAGAGGCGAAGGTCGAAAGCCATGCGTCCTCCGAAACACACCCCAACCAAGCCGCACTGCGTCTTAACACGATGCCCACTTAACCCGGAAGCCAGGCACACCAATGTGTCGGAGGAAACGCAGTACGCCTGGCAACCGTGTAAGCTTGCACTGCGCCCAGCCCGCCACAGGAGTCGCTAGTGTGCGATGGGACCAGGACATCCCTGCCGGCCAAACCCTCACCTAACCCAGACGATGCTGTGTGCGCCGCCCCATGGGTCTCCCGGTCGCGGCCGGCTGCGATAGAGCCTGAACTCGAACCCAGAATCTCTAGTGGCACAGCTACCACTGTGATGCAGTGCCTTAGACCACTGTGCGACTCAGGTGGCCGGAAAACAAGTTTCTTATTAATAATATCCCACCTGTTATCACACATGGCACGACCACATAATTGTTACAATTACAATAAAAATAACACTTATATAACATATTTAACATATTTTTATATTCCTGTAGAACTGTAAAACAGAGTAAGATCATTTGAGCTTTAGAAACAACTGCTTTCATAAATGCATGACAGGCCTCGTTTCACTGGAGCAGTGTAAAATAAGCTTCATGTCAATGACCTAGACTTAATGAATTGTTTTTATTTACATATTGAATTTATTTCATCTCCACCTAGTGGCCTCTCCTCTGCTGTGGCGCTGCATTACAGTTAGCAATGTTTTCTCTTGGTAGCGGTCCATGGTCCTGAAATCAAATCATCTGAGTTTGATTGGACCCCAGCCTGATCTCCAGCTCCTTCCACCTCTGGAAACTATCTAGGTGGTCATGTGACTTCTCATGAGAGCTGAGGAGGTGGCACAGATTCTTCCACTCCCTGATTCCATCCCTGACCAGCACAGATTTGCACTCATGTGAAAAAAGCTTGCAGCAAAAACAGAGAAGGCTGCATCGTTTTTGTTGGAATAGACAAGCCTTGGTCTCTCCACTCTCTCCCCATTCGCCATCCTCCTATTGTAGTTGGCCACTGAACACTTTTGTTGCCCCTCATCTCTTTGGAAATTCCCCTCCTTATCCTGATGTGGCCCAGCCTGCACTAGCATCCCGTAAAGATCCCTTTATATATTTTGGCCACTCACCGGGATCTTTTTTGTTGTTGTATGGGAGTCGGATTTAACAGCACCACCACCACTGTCATCCGGGATGGGGAGCGACGAGTCTGGGTCAATAATAGTAGGATCTTCGCCGGCATTGTTTGGAGGTGTGGTTAGGCCTGGTGCGACCACCTGTACTTGTCCAGCCAGAGAGCTGCCATCACCAGGGGCTTGTCGTTCTCGCCGAATAAATGGCTGGTCCTCGTAGGCTTGTCATTCTCCCCAACGGCTGATGGACATTGCTGCACGCGGATAAATTTCACCAGCAAATTTCTTTGGTTTAGAGATTATGCCTCTTTTCTCATTTTTTTATTTTTTATTTTTTTATATTCGATTCCTGATTAGTTTTTGTCTCTTTGACATGGTAGAAAATTGTTTCAGATCTCTATAGATTACTTTTAGCTAAAATAATATCCACTAGTAGTAGCTAGCCAAAGTTAACAGGATAGGTTAGGCTACTGCCTTAATCACTAATCGTCTTCGTCACAAAAAAATGAAAAAATAACTGGCAGATTCAATGTTTCGAAATTGGATAATCTCATATAAACACACATCACCATAGCTACCAAGGAAAGTGGGAGTGAACTTCGGGAGAAGTGGGAATGGGGTGCCGCGGGTAGTGAAGCAGCCAATCAGGGGCACCCGGATGGCGGCAGCCAATTGTCAAAATGCAGCCCCAAATTCAAGAATCTTGCCTAATGGGAGGGCCGGCCCTGGGAGGGAGTGATGGAGCTCCTTTGATTATTAAAACAAATTTATATTTTACATCTTTGTATTCATATTTCAGAACAAACAAAATATAATCTAATTTCACAGGTGTTGCAGTCTTGCCTTCTGCACATCATCCACAACGGCCGCTACATTGCCTCTAACTGCCACAGGGCCTTCTTCAGGGCCGACCACAATGCCTCAGAGATGGAAGCCTATGGCAGTGTCCTGTGCCAGCTACGGGCCCTCCTCTACATTGCCCAGGGAATGCTCCACGACAACAGTCCCGGGCAGCTGTACGGAGAGCAGGACGGAGAGCTGAGCAGGTGGTTGGTGAGGGAGTATGCCTCCATGCACAAGGCCTGCTTCTACGGCCGCTGCCTCGGCTTTCAGGTCAGTCACCACCAGGGGGAGATGCTATAGAGCAGTGGTTCTCAACCGGGGGTACTAGAGATATATTCCCTCTGTAAATTGTATATCCTCACTGTAAATCAGCTTTTCTCCACAGTTTTATGTTCACTATGTTTATATTGTATATCCTGTATGTTGACTTACTGTCTGTATTCTGTATGTACGTTGTTTATTGCTGGCAGCAACTATTCGCTAAGTCAAATTCCAGGTAAGTGTAAATGTACTTGGTGAATGAATAGATTCTGAAATATTTTTTCCCCCTCTGCTTCCACAGTTCTCATCTTCCCTTCGTCCGATCCTGCAGTCATTAATCATAAGTATGGTCTCGTTTGGAGAGAGCTACGAAAAACAGCATTCCGGGTTAGGTCAGTCTCTGAGTTCTTTGGGCTGTATCAAGTTGTAAAACTATACATGTTAGTTGTCATAACAACTGACTGATTATCTACCTTGTAGGGCCTATTGCAAGATTTATGGTAATCCTTTGTCATTTTACAAAGTTAGTGTGCAGTGCTATACTGACTTCCCAATTCCTCCATATCCCTTAGGCATGGCAGCATTCTCCCTCCTTACCTCTGGGAAGTATGTCATCGATCCAGAGCTGAGAGGAGAAGAATATGAGAGGATCACCCAGAACTTGGACATGAAGTTCTGGAAGTCCTTCTGGAACCTCACCGAATCAGAGCTTGTATCGGTGAGGGGAGGAGGCTCTTAACTAATTCTACTGATAGGTGTTGTATGCTTCCTGAAGTCTTTGCGCATCTCGTTGGTCTTATTGGTATTGAGGACCAAGTGTGATTCATCACACCACTCTACAAAGGGGGAGCTGTGTTTCTCCTACTTACTCAGTCTCTCCTTGCTTACTCCATCTTCCTGTTTGTTTCCTTTTCTGACTGTTTGCAATGTCCTCCATCTTTTTTGTCCATCCATTCCACAGGGCTTTGCCAGTTTAACCTCTACCCTAGTGCAGGTAAACCTCACCCTGACCATACCCCCTGAACCACTACTCCTCCCCCTGGTCTCAGACCCCCGTCTCTCTACCCCTGTGTCCCCGCCAGTGGCCCACTGGGGCCCTGGACCTGTCAACATGCGCCTCATCTCCTATGAGCTTCGAGAAGGACAGGTGAGAACTCCGCTTTTACCTTGTGCTTATTATCTGATGATTTTATCACAGGTCTACACTGTTTTATCAATCATATTACTGTAAAAAGGGTTCAGTTATGATGCATACATCTTACCCTCTCTCTTTCTTCAGGACAGTAAAGAGCTGCTAGCCTTCACTCGTACAGAAGCTCCACCCATTTCCCTGTCTTTAGTACCGTTTGGTGCCCAGAAGCGACCTCCTTCCCCCTGGCTGTTGATCCACTTCCATGGAGGAGGCTTCGTGTCCCAGACCTCCAAATCCCATGAGGTACATAGGCCTGGGGTAGTGGTGTGTCGCCTGAAATGACTTATGCTAAACCCAAACCCTAGTTTCAAAGTAATTTCATATTGTTGAACCTTGCTGTTTAATTTTCCTGTCACATCTCCATCTGTCCTCCATCTCCCAGAACTATCTGAAGAGCTGGTCCAAGGATCTGAATGTTCCCATCCTGTCTGTGGATTACTCCTTGGCACCTGAGGCCCCCTTTCCCAGAGCCCTGGAGGAGTGCTTCTACGCCTACTGTTGGGCCCTCAAGAACTGCCATCTTCTGGGTCAGTGTCATTACCACTGTGTTAGAGCTAAGAGCCAAAGGCAATGGTTTCTTAGCTCGACAGAGGACCCTCGGCTCAATCATATTGGTACATCTTATATTGCAGTATTACAACAAAACGTCTGTCGAACCCGCTGGTACTGATTGGTCTGTTCCTCTGCCCTAGGCTCCACTGCTGAGCGTGTGTGTCTGGCTGGGGACAGTGCTGGGGGGAACCTCTGCATCACTGTGTCCATGAGGGCCATTGCCTGCGGTGTGCGCATCCCTGATGGAATTATGGCTGCATATCCTGCTACCCTGCTCACCATTGAAGCCTCGCCCTCCCGCCTTCTCACCAGCTTTGACCTACTGCTGCCCTTAGGGGTGCTCTCCAAGTGTATCAACGCCTACACAGGTGAGGAAGTGAAAGGCATGAGAGGGTATTATTCCAAGGTTATGTAAAAGGTAGTTAAAATCACACTCCAGTCTTTTATTTTACTTTTTTTTAAACATTTGTCATTTAGCAGATGCTCTTATCCACAGCGACTAGTTAAATATCTAGGTGGGACAACCACATATCACAGGCATAGAAAGTACATTTTTCCTCAGAGTAGCTATCACTACCTTACTGTATTTATATGTGTGGTATTGTTTTTCAATAGGAAAAGTTAAGTTACTTTATTTCTCCTTTTTTCCAATTGACCTTGTCTTTCTCTTTTTCACCCCCTCCAGGTGTAGACTCTGAGACAGTTCAGCCTACAGAGGGGATCAGCACATTGAGCGCTCTAGGTAGAGACACAGCCTCGCTGATCAGTGACCTCTCACACGGGGCGTCCAAATGGATCCAGTCCTTCATTCCCGCAGAGGTCCTAGGGTCATGGTCATCGTCTCACCGGAGGTCCTTGGACAACAAGGCCCACCAGAGATCAGTGTTGCCATGTTCACCCGACTCCTCCTCAGGGCCCAGGGACTACCCAGAAGGCTTTGCGCCCCTGCGATCCGAGCGCCTGTCTGTGATCCAGCCGCGTAGCTGTCCCTCCGTCAAGAACCCATTTGTGTCACCCCTGCTAGCCTCTGACGACCTACTGCGTGGACTACCACATGTACACTTAGTGGTGAGAGAGGAGGGATGGGGAGGGGGCGAGTCAATGCATTTAAGACAGGGTTTTCCAAACTCCGTCCTCGAGACACAAGGGGTGCACGTTTTGGTTTTTGCTCTAGCACTACACAGCCAATTCAAATAATCAATTAATCATCAAGTTTTGATCATTTGAATCAGCTGTGAAGTGTTAGGGTGAAAACCAAAACGTGCACCCCTTGTGGTCCTGAGGACGGAGTTAGGGAAATGCTGATTTAGGAAGACGGGTTTGTAGGTTGAGAGGGATGGAAAAGATAAAGAAAGAAAAACCAAGACACATTTTAAGGCTTATTTTGTCCTTGTTCACTGGTCTCTATCTCACTCCACAATTGATGGTCTTTCCACTTTAATCTCTGAGTTTTCTGTAGTTTTTACTCCCCTGTCTGTCCCCACAGGCCTCTGCACTGGATGCTTTGCTGGATGACTCTGTGATGTTCGCCAGGAAACTGCGGAATATGGGCCAACCAGTGACCCTAAGGGTAGTGGAAGACCTCCCACATGGCTTCCTTAGCCTATCGGGATACGCAGAGGAGATAAAGGTGGCCTCCGACATCTGCGTAGAGCGAATCAGGGAGGTCTTCCAGCAGACAACTCTGCCTTCCTGTACTCGCAAGTGACCAATGTTTGAAAGGAATAATAATGGGGCTGACCATCTGGCTAATAAAACCAAGGGGAAAACTAGTTGTTGTCCTCACGAAAGTGAAAGATAACACCCTTGCCTTTCTTGCACTTTTCTGACTAGCACTGACTGAATGCTGCTTTATTGAGGAAAACATTTTCTAATTATGAGTGATATTTGAAGTTACTGGTTAAAGAGCATCTGCTGAGGGTGATGTCAATGTTCACAGTTTAGTGTTTTTTAGTCCAGGAAAGGGTCATGTCATTTGTAATCAATTAAATGTCATATTGCTTATGGTTTGAGAACAATACTGACACAAAAATGCAATTTCACACATTTTTATTGAGTTTAAAAAAAAAACACTTGCGTGTCAGAGGGTGAGAGAGACGTTGAGTGTCCTGGGAGGCTGTGGCTTTAGCAAGGGGCTTTGTGTGGGCTTAACAACCGTGTCTCCCTGTGGCTAGACACCTTCACCTCAGGATCATGGGGTAAACCTTCCCATACCTGTGAGCCTCAGACAACAATAACACAATGCTGGGATGTCCTGTATACCCAACCGTATACCCTACCAAAAAAAGCAGATACCAATTAATCGGCAGATTTACATTTTAAAAAATACAAATACAAATGTATACATATATTTGTAATAATGACAATTACAACAATACTGAATGAACACTTTTATTTTAACTTAATATAATACATCAAATCAATTCAAATCAAAGTATTTGTCACGTGTGCCGAATACAACAGGTGTAGTAGACCTTACAGTGAAATGCTTAAGCAATTTAGTGTCAAATAAATAATGAAACCTGTTCAATCTGGTTTAAATAATGCAAAAACAGTGTTGGAGAAGAAAGTAAAAGTGCAATATGTGCCATGTAAAAAAGCTAACGTTTAAGTTCCTTGCTCAGAACGAAAGTTGGTGGTTCCTTTTAACATGACTCTTCAATATTCCCAGTTAAGAAGTTTTAGGTTGTAGTTATTATAGGAATTATGACGCGTTGACTATTTCTCTCTATACCATTTGTATTTCATATACCTTTGACTATTGGATGTTCTAATAGGCACTATAGTATTGCCAGCCTAATCTCGGGAGTTGATAGGCTTGAAGTCATAAACAGCGCTGTGCTTCAAGCATTGCTAAGAGCTACTGGCAAACGCAGTAAAGTGCTGTTTGAATGAATGCTTACGAGCCTGCTGCTGCCTACCACCGCTCAGTCAGACTGCTATATCAAATCATAGACATAATTATAATATAATAAACACAGAACTACGAGCCTTTGATCATTAATATGGTAGAATCCGGATACTATCATTTCAAAAACAAAACGTTTATTATTTCAATCAAATACGGAGCCGTTCTGTATTTTATCTAATGGGTGGCAACCCTAAGTCTAAATATTGCTGTTACATTGCACAACCTTCAATGTTATGTCATAATTGTGTGAAATTCTGGCAAATTAATTACGCTCTTTGTTAGGAAGAAATGGTCTTCACACAGTTCGCAATGACCCAGGCAGCCCAAACTGCTGCATATACCCTGAGTCTGCTTGCACTGAATGCAAGAGAAGTGACGCAATTTCCCTAGTTAATATTGCCTGCTAACATGCATCTATTTTAACTAAATATGCAGGTTTAAAAATGATTTTAAGTAAGGTATTGATGTTTATGGTTAGGTGCATTTGTGCAACAATTGTGCTTTTTTTGCGAATGTGCTTTTGTTAAATCACCTGTTTGGTGAAGTTGAAGTAGGCTGTGATTCGATGGTACATTTAACAGGCAACGCTTTGATTATATGCAACGCAGGACAAGCTAGTTAACTTCACATGGTGGTTGATATTAGTAGGTTATGTGAAGATTTGTTTTTTATAAGATAAGTTTCATGCTAGCTAGCAACTTAGCTTGGCTCCTTGCAGCCACAAGGTCCTTTTGATGCTCCACTCGCGTAACAGGTGGTCAGCCTGCCACACAGTCTCCTCGTGGATTGCAATGTAATCAGCCACAATCGGCATAAAAAAGTCTGATTACCGATTTGTTATGAACTTGAAATTGGCCATAATTAATCAGCCATGCCGATTAATCGGTCGACCGCTAATCTCTTGGTCACAGATACCTAAATAAAAAAATCGGCCTTGTGATCTCTTTACGGTATTCTTGTTCATTCAAATTGCCATCGATAAAATGCAATTGTTTGTTGTCTGTACCTTATGCCTGAACATACCATAACCCAATTGCTGCCATGGGGCACTCTGTTGTGAGGCCGGTTGGACGTACTGCCAAATTCTCTAAAATTATGGGAGGTGGCTTATGGTAGAGAAATTAACATTAATTTCTGGCAACAGCTCTAGTGAGCATTCCTGCAGTCATCATGCCAATTGCACACTCAACTTGAGACATCTGTGGCATTGTGTTGTGAGTGGCCCTTTTGTCTTATTGTCCCCAGCACAAGGTGCACCTGTGTAATGATCATGCTGTTTAATTTGATTCTGATATGCCACACATGTCAGGTGGATGGATTATCTTGGCAAAGGAGAAATGCTCACTAACAGGAATGTAAACAAATTTGTGCACAAAATGAGAGAATTAAGCTTTTTGTGGGTATAGAAACTTTTTGGGATCTTTTATTTCAGCTGTTTTATATTTTTGTTCAGTGTAGTTGCTTATATCTTGTGTGCCTGATGATGCCCCTCATCCCTTATTCTGTACTGGGCTTGCAATATCAAGTGTGCCAAGTGTGATCTCAATAAAATGATTCATTGTCTAGTCTTTCTCAAACCAACGCCGGTCCATGGAGGAATGCATGCTGGTCTAGAGTGTATTTGTATTGAATATGATTTAGTTGGCTTTTTTGTGGTCTGTGGCATATTTGACTCATATAAATACTTGCCTTGGGCCTACTTGCACAATGCACTGAACTAAGCACTTGCCGCACTAAAAAAATTGTTGGCATGACTGTGTTTAGCT